>NW_013666667.1:292174-327919 GCF_000517525.1 Limulus polyphemus | reverse complement strand
GTCTTAATAGTATTCTGGTGGATTGTGGAGAGAGAGTGTTATGATTGGTTGGTTTACCCCTGTTTCTGATTGGTGGAGAGATTTCCTGTAGATTCAACCAATGGTAGCCACAGGTTACTCACCTCTAATCTGGAATCTGTTTAGTGAAGGTTTAATTTTGTTAATGTAAAATTATTCGTTAATTTTTCTTGTCTTCCAAAATTTGTCTGATAATTCTAGTTCTTTCCCAGTTTATTTTGTGTCCAGTTGACATGGCATGTTCTGCAATGGCTGAATTTTGTATTTTCATGAGTCTTCTTCCCGGTTCTCCAATGTATGTTTCATTGAAGGAACAATGAGTTTGGTATGACTCCCATGGTACTTCCCATCATAGTAGGTTAGGTTGTCAGATGGTTAGCTGGATTTGTAGAGTGCTGGACAACTTCAGGTGATACAGCAGTAATGGTAATAGGTGCAGACCAAATAAGTTCTTCTCTGACACCACACAGTTAATAATATAAATTTCTTTGTTTGATCAACTATTAAATACATTTTAATGTTCTTATATGATTGACAAAAATATTACTATGAAAATAATATAACTAAAAAATAGTTATGATGCAGTTTTCATAATTTCACACTTTATAAAAACTTTTCTACCTGAAAGAGAATAACATTGAAAAAATACACTATGGGTAGCATTCCATGTTCAAAAAAGGTTTTTTTGTAGGTAACGTCTAAAATTACCAACATTACTTTCAGCCAGAAACTTACTGGACACATTCTGATTATCAGAAAATATTCTAATGATATATCAACTTTACACAATGACTAAAATCAAGTTTCTGTTAATAGGATCTATAAGTAAGTTAAATAAACATATAGAATTTTCAAACTTAGACAAAATGAAATGGTTTTACAATGTTATTTTTTCTTTTATCAAGCTTATAACAGATTCCTCTGACTAAAACATTATAATTACTGGATTCAGTATGCTAACTTAAAAGATAGGAGGTTCTTTACAACCCAAGTCCTAGACTTTGGAAGATGGCAAATGGTCAGAAAATCAAATCCCCAGAAATCAAGTACTTCAGTAGACACTTAATACATCTTAAAACACTATTCTGTACAAACTGTTTTCAAGCATTACTCAGAGTATATATTTAAAGAACCAGAATGATAACAAACACTGGTCAGTTAGGAAGCTTCTTGTTGCTTCATATTATATAAACTGTTCTCTCCAACCATTTTTAGATCAAAGTAGAATAGTCAGCCCAGTGTAACCGGGTACCTTAACTCAATTAGTGACTGTGGTTACATTCGGCTGACTATTCTACTTTGGTGTTCATTGAACTACTGAATGTGGTTAGACTGGGCTGTCTTCCTGGTTGTGATTCAACTGCTGAATGTGGTTACACTGGGCTGATTGCTTTAGTGTTGATCTAACTGTTGAATGCAGGGGAAGGGTTAATAATAAAATCCTATTAATAAGCTCTATCTTCTTCATCTATTTCACATAAATCCTTATCAGGAACTTAATTCAGGGCTCTAAATATGGTAGAAAGAACATTGCAAAAGGAGGTACTTAATAATAACTTCTACCATCCTCACCTACTTCATGTTTGAAAGAACAAGGTTATTAATTATGTAATTTTGTATAGATGGTGAGAATAAGGAATTATGTTGAATTCTAAATCCTACACTTCTCATTTTGATTCCATTGAAAACTTGAATGACTACAATATCCGAGGGTTAGATCATCTTTCTATCTTAAGCAGATATGAATTTACAGCAACTTGTTTTGTATACTAAATTTTACCCTAAAATTTTTAATAACCATTTACCAGGGCTATATTCCAGGTGATACCTTCCCCTGTACTTTTAACTTACAATTATGCTCACAGTACAAGCAAGATTTCTTCACAGTGTGTTACCTCTCATTTACTTAACCCTATATTAGTACCATTGGTTTGCTGGACAACATTAGTATCACAGGGTTGGGTCGCACCTCAACCACAAAAAAATTGATAACAAATACGATTTATTATTATAAATAAAATATGTCTGTGTATATTTGTTAGTTA
Organism: Limulus polyphemus; assembly: GCF_000517525.1. Lineage (NCBI taxonomy): Eukaryota > Metazoa > Arthropoda > Merostomata > Xiphosura > Limulidae > Limulus > Limulus polyphemus. Next base: position 325,856 of record NW_013666667.1, on the reverse strand, counting down.
AGTATCTTGTGAATGATTCCTTAGCATTTTGCTTAATCTTTAAAATATGGGTAGTTTTAATAGAGGAATAATGAAATGTTTACAAAAAAAATTTCACATTTTATTAAACAAACAAAAAACATCATTATAAAAGTAAAGTAAATATGTTTTTAACTAAACATCTTAACTTTCTCTACATGAGCTCAGACAATTTGACTGACCACATGACTTCTTTGTACTCATTGAAAGTCATAATTTTGATACTACTAACTTTCAATACAGTATGTATATCTTCAAAAAATTTAGCAGACTTTCAGTAAACATTGTAAGTCTTTCACATACAAAAATATTTTTAGTGATGTAATTTTAATAAACTAAAAAAAAAGAGTTGTCTGTGAATATATTGAGTATGTTTTTTGACTAGTCCTCGTGCAAAGTGATTTTCATGTTCAGATTAAAAATACTTTTCTTCATCTCAAGTTTCATTTGCGTAATCTATAAAACCTCCTAAATACATTTCAAATGTTTGTTTTCAGTAAAACATAATATTTTATCTGTTATTTTCTATAACCTAATTTTATACAAGGTTGACCAGCCTCGTAACCACCAAAAAAAATAAATAAAAAATTGAAATAAATCTAAAATACCTTTTTTCCTTCTAGAATAACTTCAAATTTTAACATGAAACTACATTCGTTTATCCTAAGTAACTTTAAACCTGTAACAATATACATCTATTTATACTTAAATTTTATTGTTTTATTGTCCTTTGATTTCCCTTTGAACCATGTGTAACTACTACTATTCATACCATTATAAGTTGTAAATCACTTGGGGAACATGTAGTTCACGCTACACTATCAAATTACATTACCCACGAGCTACTCCAAGCTGCTCTCCTGCGTGCTTGTGAAATATTGTTATTACATTATTATTATTTATTTTACCTAATCTAACCTTAACTAACCTAAAGAGATTCCTATTTTTACATTTAAGTTACTTTTATAGTAATAAATAAAGAATAAACATGAAAAACAGGAAGTAAAGAACTTACCTGGGTCTTCTTTTTTCCCCTGTTGACTGTTGATGACACTTAACCCTACTTTTATATAATTATAGTAGTAATGCACTCAATAATTTTTATTTAATTAAATAATGCAACAAAGAACATAAAATATTAACATGCAAAAAGCACACAATTTTCCCTAACTATCACAATTTTTCTGGCTTTCTAACTATGCGACAAGAGCCATTACAATTCATCCAAACTAGTTATTATCTTTCCTGTGGGAACAAAGCTTGTACTAACAAAGAAAATGACAATTCTTTGTTCAAAAAACAATGTAATATAATATGTCATTTGATAGATGAAATCCTTGGCTTTCTATTGGTTATACAAAATGTATTATTAAGAGTACAAGAGAACTATTAACAAGTCCTGAAAGAGAGGATGTGACAGGTGGGTGTAGCAAAAGGGGTCTGATTTTCTATTTGATAGCTCTGTAACCAAACAACATTGAAGGCTATAAAAATTATGGTTTGTCTGAAGAATGGCAATTTTATAGCAAGTAACTTACGTTAAATTTTTATTTATTGGAAGGGTGGAGAATGAAATAGAAAAAGTGGGAATGACTACAGAAAATATGTCACATTTCTCACACTAGGGGAAATTCAGGATTTTTTTAAATATTGCCTTATAAAATTAAGAACTTAAAACTGATATACTATTAAAATATGTAATATTAGCTATGAGACACAGAAGAGCCTGACTAAGTTGTTCGATTATATTGATTATATTGAAAGCATTTTCATTGACTTTAATGAACTAATGATGGTTTTTGTTCAAAATAACTCTTAACCCTTCTACAGGCTTCCTTTAATGTGCATGTCACAAGGTTTTAGCGACTTACATACAAAATTTAATTAAGCTACTTTTGTTTATATTATACCAATTAGTATAGCATAAAATGATTCCCTATCTTGACAATGAAAGCACAGAACACTATAATGATCACGACAAACATGCATACCACATTTACTACAAGTTGTCTTCACTTTACGATCATTCTTTCTTTCACAGAAATTACACCGGTGTTTTTTCCCTGTTTTGGGTGGTTGCACTGAAGGCCCTGCTTCACATGAGAATCCTTCAATTTTGCTTCTCAGTTCTTTCTTTAGGTTTTTCAACTCCAGTCTTTTCTTGATATAGTCTTCAATTAGCTCCAGGGCTATTTTCTTGATCAACAATCTATGACTGAGCTTGTTCTGAGGATTGTGTGAGTAGATGACATAAGAATTAATAGTTGAAATATTCATGAGCATGAAAAACACTGTCAGGGGCCAACGTCTGCTATTTCGTGAAGTGTTGTATAATGCTGATAGCTGATCAGCCATGTTGACCCCTCCTTTAGTCTTGTCGTAAAATGTTATAATTTCTGGTTTTTTCTTAGCACCAGTATCTGGATCAATTTTTGAATCATGATGCATGCTGCTGACAAGAAGAACATGTTTCCGTTTCTTATGGATGTAGGACACCAGTGTTACATCCTTTTGGAAACCAAACATACTGTCGTGTACAGGTCGATTTTTGATTTCCAAAAAAGCTCCAGGAATCTCCTGTTTGTTCTTCCTTATCACGCCCACGATTGTCAAGTTATGGTTCTTCTTTAAGTCTTGTACAAGCCCATAGCTCGTGAACCAGTTGTCCATTGTTACATTTCTTCCTGTACCTGAGATGGGAGAAATCAGCCTGGTGACCACTGCTGTAGGAGAATTGTTTACTTGGTATGGTCCAGCTGGTTGCTTACCTGCATAAATTTCCATTTTGGACACATAATACGTTTCTGCATCAGCTAATGCAAATATCTTTATCCCATACTTTGCAGGTTTAGTCGGCATATATTGTCTAAATGGACACTTTCCCCTGAAACCTACCAGCATTTCATCAATGGTAACATGAGCTGAGTGAGAGTAATTCACAGCACAATTTCCAACAAACTTTTCAAAAACATCTCTGATTGGTGCTAATTTATCAGCTGACCTGCGATCATGACGTGTCACTTTTTCATCAAAATGGAGACAAGCCAGGAGAAATCTAAAACGGTGCAGAGACATTGTTGTTCGGAAAATTTCCACACCTGTGCCATCACTGTTCCACAGGTCATCCAAATTCATTCTGTTGCTGTGAAAAATACCTGTTAACAATATTAACCCCAGTAAAGCTTTCATTTCCTCAACATTTGTTAATCTTGCTTTACTCTTTTGTGTGTATTTCACTCTCTCCTCATTGATGTACAGGTTCGTGTTTGTCACTAAAATATCCACAATTTCCTGAGTCACAAATAGAGACCAAAATTCATAAGGTGTTTGTGCTTTTAGTGCTAACCCTTTTGGCCCTGGATGCCATGTGTATATATTATGTGCAGGAGTGTGCATAGTGGAAGGGTGTTCCCGTTTCTCCCACTTTGTAACTTTATCCTTGCCAAACCATGCTGTTTGAAGTCTTGCTTTCTTCTGTACTGGTTGTTGTGGTGGTGGTTCTTCATCTGACATCTCACTTTCACTGTAGTCGGATGCTGAAATGTGCGAGGTTTCTTCAATCTCATCATACTCACTCTCACTAGAATTTCCAAGTTCAATGTCATGGGGACATGCTTCTAACATCTGCTTAATCTTCTCACTTTCAGTGTTGCTGTCCATCCTCAATGTAGAAAAAAAAAAAAACTTAAAATTTCATAAAAAAAAACATTACTGAGACAAATATTTCTTCATATTCGGTATAAATTAGCTCTAGAAACACTAACTGAATCAAGAATAACACCAAAATTAAGATTCATGATGTTAGTCCTAATAGAAATGAATAAAAACCCTATAACCCGAGCATTTTCGAAAGGTGGGCTTTCTTCTTCAGGGGCAGTTTAGTGATGTCATGAAGGTCATCCGGTTTTACAGGAAATGTTTAGTCTATTTCTCTATGTACTGTTGTAAGCATCTCATTTACGGTACAATGTAGCTGAAAAGGTGTTAGGCACATTTTACTTTAGAAATGGCTAAATATATGTATATTTAAAACTATACTTAAGTGTTTAAGTAAAATAAAGGTGACACCTGGAGATTGATTGAAAAAGACATGATATGCTAATCAAATAATAAAAAAAAAAAACAGGGATGAAAAATTATCTTAAATAAATAGTAAGTTTTAGGAAATTCAGCATTCACATTACATGAAAAAAATAAGCAAAGAATAAAAATTATTTTTCTGACAGAGATGAAACCGGTGAACGGAGATCATTGATTCCAGGATCTAGATTAATTTCAAAATGTTGAACAGTGTTTAGATTAGCAATCCAATAAGCTTCTTATATTTCTTTATTTGCTTTAGTTTTGAATCCTGTTTTAATGCCAATGAAAGTAACATTGTTAATGGAATGACCGGGTTAGTTAAAGTGTTGAGCAACAGGGAGATCTTTTTCTGTGTTAATAGAAGATTTATGGTTGTTGAAACATTCTCTACGAGTTCTTTGTGTATGTCCTACATATAGGTGATTGCATTTTTTTTTACAATGTATAAGGTAAATGGTGTTTTTTGTTTCACAAGTGATTTCTTTGGATATTTTACAGTTTCTTTTATTGTGTTTGTCAGAAAATGGTTTTTAATGAACTTGCAGATTTAACAACGGGTTTTATTGCATGGACGACAACCATTTTTGGGTGAGATGTAATTCACTTTTTGTGTGAACAAGGATATCATTTACAGTTCTGCATTTTGGAAGGAGACAATGGGAACAGAAATAAAGATATAGGCTTTCCCAGAAATGCACCTTGATTTAGTACTGTGGGGTGTTTGAGCATCAGAGAAAGAACAAAACACATGTTGCTCTCAACATGGTTGAAGTAGACACAGAAGGAACTAGGTTCGCACTCTATCAAGGACTTGGGGAAGGTACTGTGAACAACAAGTGCTTCAGTGCTACCATCTCTTAGTGATGATGTTAACAAACATACTTGGGATTCGAAAACACCTCATGTGACTAACGGAGGGTTAATGTCCCAATTTAATTCACACATTTTGCTACACACTAGACAGCCATAAGGTTCCTCACCAGTATGTTTTCTTTGATGTCTTTTTAATCAGTTATTTGATAACATTTGTTTTTGAATGCGAGACCAGGCAATACCTTCTCATGTACTTTTAACTTACAAATATACTCACAATTTAATCCAAACGTTTTGCTAAAACAAGACAGCTGTAAGGTTTTCTACCAGTATGTTTTATTTCATCTCTTTTTAATCAATTGTTTGATACTTGTCATTTTCCACAATCTATATAACTGTAAATGTACATCCTGGTGTGTGTTCTTTGATGTATTTGTAATTCTTCAGAAAGGATATTAAATTGTTCAAAAAGATTTAGAGGAGGGAACTAGGATGATGCCTGGGATGGAAATGCCATCATATGAGGATTGGTCAAACCCTCTGAACTTGTTTTCACTTGAAAAAAGAAAAAAATAAAGATCTGATTCAGGTTTACAAGATTGTTAAAGGAACTGATTGTGTTGAAGCATCATCACTTTTCGTATTTAATGGTGAGAATGCAAAGACTAAAGGACAGAAATATAAATTTCAGTAGTCATCTTCAGCTCTATTTTTCTAAAAAGCAAGTTGGACTTTGGAACATGTTGCCTTCAGATGTGGTGGATGCTGTTAATTTAAAGGTGTTTAACCCTTCTACTACAGGTGGGTAGATTCCAGCCCAGATATCCCAAAATAATCATAAAGTAGTTATACTGTAACTTTGTTAAATGTATACGTATCTTCATGAAATTTGGCAGATTATCTGCAACATTATAAGGCAATCATACACTAAATATCAGGTTTTTTAAATTATGTTTTAGGATTTATTAATAAGTTTCACGTGCATTTTTTCTTTTTGAAAGTTGACTATCCAGCATGCAAAGTAATTTTGATTTTAAAATTAAAAATACTTTATGCATCAGAACATTGTCAAATTTTACATGCGAAATCTTTATAACCTCCAGATAATTATCAAACATTTCTTTTAGAAACAAATTTATATTTTATCTGTTATTTTCACTATTGTATCACTATATAAGTTTGGTCAACTTGATGGACCTTTTAACCAATATAAACAATTAAGAAATAAATATCAATTATGCCTTTTTCATTCTAGAATGACTACAAATTATAACACAAAACCACAACTGTTTAGTCTCAATAGCTTAAATCTCAAAACATATATATTTATTTTACTGACTTTTCAGAAGTGTCTGACTAACATTACAAAAGTTGCAATGACGTGGTACATATGAACTCATGTTACCATATCCAGTAATATAAAACTGGCCTTTATGAAGTGATCTGTCTTGGCTTTATTCCAGTGGACCAGTATTTTGTAAAATACAGGCACATTACGGTTATAATATATTATGTGTGTGTATATATATAATTACTATTTACAAATAAGTTATTAAATGTCAGTTATTTTTCTTAAGACATGGAACAGTAAATAAAGCAATATTGAAAACAATTATCTCTTCTAGTTACAAACTTTGTACTGGTTTGCTGCTTGCCATAATTGGCTAAGCCTTGTCAAATTTTGCATGTGGAGGATGTAAAACAAAATATTTTAAGGTTTTTATATATGCATTTTTAAATAACAAAAATCATAAATTACTATATCAAAAGCACAGAATTACACTATAATTTATCAGGCTGTAACTAAGCTGTATTTGGATCTAAAAAAATATAGATTTTTCGAGCTCATTATTCTCCTACCTTACCGCTTCGATCCCATCATGAAAAAAAAAGGGTTCCCCCACTTAAACACTTTGCAAAGGCTGAGAAATCTACGTGGAGGACATTCTGAGCTTTTTTAGCTTGTCAATAATGGTAATTTGAGTTTCTAATTCATAAGAAACTATAGACTTCATATTTGGACATCACAAACATCTAATTTCAACCAAAGCTGTATTCAACATACATCATACACAAAAATCAATATTTAGTTGTTTTTTAATTATTTACTTATAAATTAAGAAATTATTTAATGTATAATACTATAAATGGAATTATAATCTACAATATGATACCAAACTTACTGTCATACATTCATAAAATAGTAGTGCAATAAGATTTTGAATGTAAGTCTACAAACATGAAGGCTTACCATAGAAATACCCATCAGACCTATTTTGATACATATTTTAATGATGAGAACTACTGCTGAGTTTTTTCTGAAGGTTTAACTTATTTTAATAAACAGAACAGCCCAGATGGAACAAGTGGTTCCTTGTTGACCCTTAATGTTATATTATATGTTACAAAGATAAACAATACATTATCTGTTATCAAAACCCAATTTTTAACATTGTAAGCCCACAGACTTACTGCTGAAGTATGGGTAAGGCGGAGCTTACACAAATGTACCATTTCTCCCCAGTGTGTATTTTCTGAGGTATTCTTATGCAATAATTACTTACAATTATTTTTCACAACTGTAAAGCACCTATGCAGTGTGTACCCTTTTTATGTCTTTTCAATTCACCATTTGTTAAAAATGTTTTCCACAATCTGTACAATTATATGGCTTATCCCCTGTGTGTATTCTTTGATATATTTTTAATTCACTGTTTGTTCAGAAATGTTTTCCACAATCTGTTCAACTATATGGGTTCTCGTCTATGTGTCTTCTTTGATGTGGTTTTATTGCACTATTAGTTCCAATCTGTTTTCCACACACTATACAAGTGAATAATTTCTCTCTCCAGCGCATTCTGTTGTTTTTTAAATCACCATTTCTTCCAAACTCTTTGACACACTGTACAACTGTAAGATTTCTCCAGAGTGTATACTCTTTGATGGTGTTTTAAGTTCTAGTTTGATTTAAGTTGTTTAGCACATACTCTACAACTGTAAGGGTCTCCCAAGTGTGTATTGTTTGATGTATTTTTAAGGTACTTTTTGTACCAAACTGTTTTCCACATAATGTACAACTGTATGGTTTCTCCCCAATGTGTATCCTTCGATGTGTTTTTAAGATAGTATTTCTATCAAAGTGTTTTCCATAAACAGCACAATGATATGGTTCCTCTCCAGAGTGTATCCTTTTTTGTTGTTTTGCGTTATCAAATGTTTTTTCACAACTGGATAGTTTATTATGACACTGGTGTATATTAGAAGATTTTAGGTTATTTCCACTTAACTTTGTTTCTCCACAAATATTGTTGTTTGGGGATTTCATGTCTTCTGTAAAGTGATCTTCTTGTTTCATAACACAACAACAAGGAAACTGACTCTGACAACAGATGTTCACACTGGTCTTTATATCTAAAATAATAAATATATATCATGTATTACTTTATTTGATGAACATCTAAACATATTTTAATGTTCTAATATGATGAAGAGGAATATCATTATTAAGATATTAAAGCTATAGCTAATTATGATGAAGTTTTCATAGTTTCAAACTTTTCTACATAGATCAGAATAGCATTGAAAACAAAGTGTTGGTAACATGCCACATACAAGAGAAGTTTTTAGTAGATAAAGTCTAAAATCACCTGTGGAAATAAGATTGGACAGTGTTACAACAACTAATGTTACTTTCAGACAGTACCTTTCTGGATTAACTGTTAGGGATATTTTCTAACTTAAAGTGGTTAATTATCATGATATTTTCTAATGATTTGTCTACCTTAACAAGTTAATTAACACCAATACTTAATAGTTCCTGTTCAAAAGTTCTATATATGTGTAAAATAAATATTTATAAATGTCATGATTTAGATTAAACTAAAATGTTTATACACTGGATGCCACTTATTGTGATTACTTTGGGACACAGTTGCATTGATAACAATAACCAAATGAAATAAAACTTCAACAATTACAGTAATGTTTATTGATATAGAGTAGCAAACATATTACCTAAAAGTTTGAAAGCTGGATTTTTACATTTATTGACATATTTAAAAACAATTAAAGAAAGGAAAAACATTTAAAACAAGAATTAGAAAAATTCATTCAAAGCTGACTGTCTACTATTTTTTCAGAATAATTTATTAATAAAACTTTCATATTCATACTGTTTATGAAACTCTCCTGATCTGTGCTGTATGCTGCTTTCTGCCACATCATTGGTCCATTTACGCGAGCTTCTTGTTCATGAACATTAATAAACCAAAGTTTTAATGATGATTTGACCTGGTCATCTTTTTCACTGCACTTTCTCTTACAGTTTAGGTTTTCATTCTATTTTGCTCTTCTCTTGGATAGGAAATTTTTAATTGCACTGCTGTATTACATTGACCCATTTTTGGTAACTTATCATAGTGTTCTAAAATGGCAATTTTTCTTTAAGGCTTAGATCTTTACATTTCTCATACACTTCTTCCATTATTAAAAGAGGGTTAACAAAAATTGACATTTTTGGGAACACTGTCTTTCACAAAGGAATGAAAACAACTGTACTGTAATTATGGAAAGGAAATGCAAGTGTGTAGGGGATTTTAATAACAACTTAGCCACACCCTATTCTATAGTGAACCTTCCTCAGATCACTTGACCTAGAGATGGTTAAGTTGATTAAAAGTAATAACAAAAAACAAAGTGCTGATTACAATAAACAATGTTTTTCCTATGTATTTTTATACATTTGGTTAATTCTGATAACATTATACAAATGATAACGTTATCCATGATCACAATAAGTAGCATCCGGTGTATATATTATCTATGAAGTTTAGGTATCATTCCTCTGATTAGAAGCTGTTTGATTACTGGCTTTAACATGCTAAATTAAAGAGATTGAAGATTTAGGATTATTCAAGTCTCAGATTTTATAGAGCTGGTAGTGTTCAGCAAATCACATCTATGGAAATAAATGACAGCATTACATTATCTGAACATGTTGAAACATTAATCTACAGAAATGGGTTCTAATCATTATTTACAAAGTTTATACATGAAGTTAACATTTTCTAACACTGAAAATGTATTTCTAATAGGTACTTTACCTCCACTCACCCAAAGCTATCTTGACCTTAATTTGTCCTCTAAGCATTGCTAAAATTTTCAACAGTGCACCAGTCTATTATGCCTTTTCATTTTTGTGCCATTGCAACATGTGCCAATCATGTGACTACCCTCCACTAAACATACTGCGCCATCTATACTGGCACAGGTAGCTCCCTCTTCCACTTCAGCACAATGCTCACTTTCAAGAATTGGCAGATAGAAACCAGAAACACTGGCAAAGGTGGAGGGGGCTGGTGAAAGTACAAAAGTAGTCAAACAAGTGGAGAACAACCTCCATGAAAGAACAGGTGTGCCACAATTATAAAAGTAGGCACACCTGTGGGTAATAGCACTACTTCTGGAATGAAAAAAGTAAGACACATAGGATGGAATTTAATAGACAGGCACCACGTCATGTAAGATAGATTGCACCTGTGGACAACAGATAGTACGTAAGATGTCAACAAATGTAACAATCAGGAGCACGTGACACAATGATAGTTGGATTTCAATAAGGTGCCTGTAATCTGATATAAGAATATGTGGCTAGAGCTAAAGGACCATAAATGAATGGGCCAATTGGGCAGAAAACATCCAGTAAAAGAGCCTTGGGATACAACAGATTATGCCAAGTGCAGTCCATGGGCAAAACAACAAGTGCTTGGCATAAGTTTATAAGATCAACAAGTGTAGTCCAACTAGGCACAAAACATCCAGAGGAAGTGCCTTGCATTAAATGTTTCATGGTATATTGTAACAGAATGAGAGATCAACAAGTGTGGTCCACCCAGGCAAAAAACATCTGGTGGGCAGTGCCTTGTGATAAGTGGTAGTATGACAAGTGTGGTCCATCCAGACAGTAAACATCCAGTGGAAGTGCTTTGCATAAGATTGTTTTCATATCTTGTACGAAAAGTATTGAGAGAACAACAAGTGTGGTCCACCTGGGAAAACATCCAGGGGAAGTGCCTTGTGTTAGTATTGAGTATGGTAAGTGCTGTCCATCCAGACAGAAAACATCTAGTGGAAGCACCTTGCATAGATAGTGTACGTCATGATCAACAAGTGTGGCCAACCAGGGCAAAAGACATCCAAGAGAAGCACCTTGGATTAAGAATATTATGGTAGTGTATAATATTAAATATAGTGCCAACCAGGGCAAAAGACATCCGAGAGAAGCACCTTGGATTAAGAATATTATGGTAGTGTATAATATTAAATATAGTGACAGTAGCCCTCTTCTCACAGAGTGGGTACATATGACTAGGATGTTATAATTACTGTACAAATCCCACTCATGAGGAAACCTCCACAGTCCACCACTCCAGTAACTGGGAACTGGAAGTGGCAAGGACCACCTTGTTCCATTAGGAGACAGTACAATGAGCATCTGCATTTCCCTTTTTTGAGTAGTGGAAAGACTGTGATTGTAAGAATCACAGGTCAGTAGGGATGTGCAAAAATGCCTATCTGCTTTACTCACAGAGCCCATAAGAGATGGTCCTTCATATATGATCCAGTGATAATAAAAAAGTATATACAGATAGATAGATACACACCACCAGATAAGCAGCCAGTGGTCTTACAGAAATACCCATCTCCACTGTGAGTGTTATAGAAGTAAACAGATTTAGTGCTAAGATATAAAATTCAGCATACCTGACCAGGCAACACCCACCACCAGGTGGGATCCTGAAATATGATATATATTAAAGAAATAAGATAAAGAATAATAATATGTCAACTTACTCCAGGCAAAGGCAAACAGACATGTAGAATTGCCTCAGGAGAAAGATGATACCCACCCAAGGAAGATGCAGCTATGTTGTGCATAGAATGAGCAACAAATGTATTGAGAGTTGTCCACATACCAGCTTGAACTATCTCCTCCAAAAGATGGCAGTTTTGAGCAGCTAAAGAATTAATTAGATGACAATTTTGGTAGGAAGAAATATTATGTAGATGGCAACTTGCCATGGACATGTCAAAATACCCCAGTCATATGAGTTAACAAACCAAACCAGTGAGTGTAATAGGTGAAAGATCATGGGAAATAGAGAAATGCCATGGAACAATGAGACAGGAACGAGAACAATGAAAGGAGGCAATATGAGCCAAATAACATAGCAGGGAACGAACTGGACAAAGTAGATGATCTGGATCCGAACATGAATACGGGTGGGAAAAGGAAGGTAAGGAAAAAAGTAGAAAAAGGAAAACAACCTTCCCGGGAAGAATTGGAGAATTTCATTTTATAAATGTTTTGTTTTGATATATAAGTTAGTTGGGTTTTTAATTTCTTGATGACCTAAAAGTAAAGAAAAAAAAAATTACAAAGTAAATAACATTAACAGTGAAAAAAAGTAAAAATTTATACAAAAATAAAGGAATAAACAAACTCCAAACATAAGTTTAAACTAATCTAAATGGTAACACAAGTATAAAAATCTAACTTACCCAACAGTGAGCAGAGAAGACATGAACAATCTAAATTATTGAGTGCACAAATTAGATCCATCCACACTAGCTCATAAACTCATTGAACATGGGTATACCTACAGGAAATAAGAAATACAAACTAAAAAACTTACCACAGATCTCCTGGGAAAAAGAACAATACCCAACCCAGCAGATTACGAGGAGGAAAAATATCAGGTGGAAAGTGTCATTGAAAGAAACTTTCCACACAGTAGGTCTATCCCTCTGCACAAAAATCGTAACTTGAAAGGAAAAAATCATCAGCCGAACGTAAGACATAAACTCCCCACAAACTAAAGCCTGTACTTTCCCAGCATACATCATCGACCATCACACCTGGGGACCAGTGTCAGAACCATTGTCTACTTCTGGCAGAGTGTTATCATCCACCATATTAAATCTTGAATTCATATGACCAAAGTAAAATTTGGAAAATGTAAAACATTTAAAAATATATGAGTAGAAACAATGGAAATCAAACACAAGAAGCTTGAAGTTGGAACTGATATAAATTTCTGATCAAGCACAATCAAAATTTTGTAGTCACATGGAGAAAGTTAAAATACATGTCTATACACTAGAATGCCAACTGAGAAAGTGAGGATTGTGCTGCAATGATAGAGGGAGCTACCTGCACCAGTATAGATGGTGCACTATGATCGGTAGAGAGTAGTCACATGATCAGCACATATTGCTGCGATGGGACAAAAATGAGGGGGGGGGTACAATAGACTGGTGTGCTGTTGAAAATTTTAGCAATGCTTAGAGGGAATCAAGGTCAAGATAGCTTTGGATGAGAAGTAGTACTGTTTCAGAAGAACCAGGAAGATGACAAACACTGTTCACTTAGAAAGTTTTTAATGTTTCATTTTATAGAAACAAATACTGTTCTCCCCTTTTTTTTTTCACAAAAATTTAATCTTAAATTTTTCAAAACATTTTATTGCTAGTTTATCAATTCAATACCTTTCACACAATAATTTTCAAGTAAATGTAACAAAAAACATACAAAACATAAATCTATAAACTCCAAATTAATCCTGTTTCATATGGTTCAATAACTCTTTTACCATCTCGCTACAGGTAGGTCAAAGTGCACATCACAACTTTGTACAAGCTCTTTACATTCAAAAAAGTAAATAGATTTCTTTATTATCATTGGATATGAAAAACTTGGCATCAAAACATAGTTAATAAATCAAATTTTAATATTATGTAACTTTTAAGTTCTTAATTTTATAAAGAAATATTTTTAAAATCCTCAATATCTTTTAGTATGGGAGCTATTACATTTATTCTCCAGGTCTTCTCTCTTCTCTAATTTATTTACCACTCCTAATTGACATTACTAAGGCAAAGTCTAATTTTAAGAGACTTTAATGTTATTTTCTTACCGAATCATAATCTAGAAAATGAGACCAACTTGCCATGTCTTCTCTTTCACCATTTGCTAGTAATTCTCTCTGACATTTTACATTACCATATATATCAGCAATAGAAAGCTAATATTTTAGTCTATCAAATTATGTATTATATTACATTATTTTTTGTACAGAGTATTGTCCGTTTCATTTTTGAAAGCTTCTCTAAAGGAGTTTAGGTCAACAGGCATAAGGAAGATCTTAAAGGCTCTTATGTCATAGCTAGAAAGCTGTATTTTTAGTGTACTTGTACCATATAAAAAAGTGGGCATACATTTATTCAGCAACCAACAGCAAAAAAAGTAAGAGGCCACAGTTAAATGATATATTTCTTGTTTTTGATGTATATTCTATATTTATCATTACAAAAGTAACTAAAGTATTACAATTTCAGATTTATTAGATTAGATTAACTCTTCTGCTATGGGTGGGTGGATTCCACCCAGCCCATATCCGCTATAAAGCAGTAACTTTTTAAAATATACACATATCTTCAAAACATTTTGTAGATTACCAGCATACATTACAAGGAATTTGTACACAAAGTATCAGATAATATAATTATGTTTTAACACTTTTTGATTAATTATTTGCTTGTGCATTTTTTCTTTTCAAATGTTGACTATCCCACATGTAAGGATTAAAAATACTTTTGTGCCTCAGAAAATTGTCAAAGTTCACATTCGAAATCTCTATAACCTCCTAATAACTTCCAGTTAATTACCAAACTTTTTTTTTACAAAAAACTTTATACCTTATCTGGTATTTTCACTATTGTATCTCTGTATGGGTTTGGTCAATTTGACCAACCTCGTAACCATCATAAAAAATTAGGAAATAGATATACATTTTTTTTCATTCTAGAAGGACTACAAATTATAACACAAAACCACAAATGTTTAATCTAAATAACTTAAATCTCACAACATTATACATATATTTATTATTTTTATTTCATTGACGTTTCAGCAGTGTCTGACTAACATTACTGAAACTGAATGATGCAGTGTATATGCACTCATGTTACCATATCCAATAATATAAAACTGGCCTTTACAAAGTGACCTGTCTTGGCTTTGTTCTAGTGGACCAGTATTTTGCAAAACACAGTCACATTTCAATTATAATACATTATATATGTATAAACATTATCACTATTTTTAAATAATTTCCTAAACTTCAGTTATTTTTCTTAAAACACAGAACAGTAAATAAAGAAATATAAAAAACAATTATATTTTCTAGTTACAAACTTTGTAACCATTTGGTGCTTGCCTTAATTTGCTAAACCTTGTCAAATTTCACACATAGAGGATGTAAAACAAAATATTTTTGTTCAGGTTTTATACATGTATATGCATACTGAAATAACAAAAAATCATAAATTACTGTATCAATACCAAAGAATTGCACTCTAATTTATCAGGCTTAGTAACTAAGCTGTATTTGGGTTTAAGGAAATATTATTTTTCGTGCTCCATAATCTCCTACCTTACCATTTCGATTCTACCATGAACAGAAAACACTACATAGAAGCTAATAAATCCATGTGGAAGATATTCTGAGCTTTTGATTGGCTATACAGACATCACTGGGAGAAGTATGTGTATGTAAACAAGTATTTCCAAAAAATGGAAGATGTGGGCTGAGCCACCTTGGTTGATTTACTAAATATAATATTATCTCAGAAAATAGAAAAGATAGGGGGGTCTTATCTTATTTTCTAGCTTGTCAATATTGGTAATTTGAACTTCTAATTCATAAGAAACTACATACTTTTACTTGGACATCACATACATTTAATTTGAACCAAAGCTGCATTCAACATACCACATGACGCAGAAAAATCGATATTTAGGATTTTTATTTTTAATACTTACATTTATATTAAGAAATTAACATATGTACAATACTAAAATCTGAATCATAATCTACAATTTGGTACCAAACTTATTGCTATACATTTATAAAATAGTAGTTTAAAAAAATTTCGAATGCAAGTCTACAAATGAAATGAGATGGCCTTTGACCTCTGATCATAGGAAGACCTGTCTTGATAAGGTTAAGAAATAAATTTCTTTATGAAGTATGTTCGCAAGCAGCTTATAGGATATGCCATTCAAAGGGCAATATAAGCTACACATTTGCTGAGTGATTTACAACTAGTGCAACAGGATTTCAGTTAGACATTGGTGAAAGGGCAATAAAATTAGGTATAAATAGATCTATATATACTATTAGGTGTTTTAAGCTATTTATGATAAGGAACTTGTACTTTCATGTTAGAATTTGCAGTCATACTAGAAAGAAAAAATTATATTTTAGATTTATTTGGTATTTTTTTATGGTGGTTACAAGATCAGTCATATTGACAGATTGCATACAGGATTAGGGTAAATACGGTAACAGATAAATAGTTTTTCTGATAAAAACATTTGATATTTATTTAGGATATTTCAGAGATTACCAAAATGACATTTGACAATTTTCAGATGAAGAAAGTATTTTTATTGTTAACAAGAAAAAAATCACATTGCACTTGGAGTAGTCAACACTCTGACTCCATATATTCATGGACAAATTTTCAATAAAGATACTTAATTAAAATATCAAATTTTTTGTGTACAAATGACTTGTAATATTTACTGAAAGCTTGCAAAATTTCATAATGAGACAAAAACACATTAAAAGTTTAAGTATGGAAATTCTTATGGTTACTTTAGGGTTTCAAGGTCAGTCACACTGACCAAGACTGTATAGAAAGTGTTAAGCCAGTGTCAACAAATTTAAGTTTTAGGAGGTGTCTGTACTTACCAGATGTTCTTTCTAACCCAGATTCAATATCTCTTTGAAATTCAGTTTCTGTTTTCACATTCAGAACATTATAGTGTGAACTACCCTGATCCTCATCATCACTATAACTGAACTTTGAAATAACATCACCTTGTAGTAGAACACCAGGCTGCTCCATTTTGACCTGAACAAATAGATTCTAAAATAAAACCACACATTGAAAAGTTTAACAGAAATAACAACTAGTGTTATCATTATGTATAGTCTCCATAGTTCACAAATTAAAATGTGATCATATAGTTAATAAACCTAGGGTTCCAAATTTATTCATGTATGTTAACAGTGCTAAAACTATTTAATACAACATATTTCATGTCTTACTAGCTGGACAGGTGAAATAAAAACTCATTTGTAACACTTATACAAAATGAAAATGTTTTTGGTATGTGTTTGCTTTTGTACTTTTTTGACATATTTTATTTTTTCTTACTCTTAAACACCCAGTGAGAGAGAATTCAGGTAAACAAGTTCACTTCCAGTATTATTTCCATTGCTAGTTCTAAAGTCCTTTGGAACACAATTTTAAAGGTAAATGGGAAGTTTACCTTTCATCCACTTTCAATCTTGTATTCCAATTTCCAAGAATTTGCTCAATCACAGGGCATCACCCTCTCTCACCATTCTAACACATCCAACTCTTTCACTGTTTTCTTGGCCACCAAATCATGGGCTGAAAGATTACCTTTTTTCAAACCAAAAGTCCCTATGGCTATAACCAACCATTTGGTATGGTGGAAGCTAAAGTCACTCTTCATTGATCTCGCAGTGCATCATTAGGGCCAAATAATATTCATTATGGGATGGTGTGTCATCTCTTTCCTATATCTTGTAATGCTCTGGTTGTTTTTAACCAGATTTGGCAAGAGAAGGATTTTAGATAGATAGTGTAAGCTATTATAATCCAATTTTCTTAGCCTGGAAGAATCCCAAGATTCCTTTTAATTATAAACCTATTGCTTTGATTAGCTGTCTTTGTCAAGTATTGGAGAGCATTATTAATGCTCGTCCAATTTGGTGTCTTGAATTTAACAATGTCCTCTTTCCCATCCAGAGTGGTTTCTGCACATAGCATTCCACTGTGGACCACCTGATTTGGCTTCAAACCCCAATCAGGGAAGACATCTTCAAGAAGGAGCATATTGTTTCAATATTTTTCTTCTTGAGAAAAGTTATGACACTGTATGAAGTTTTAACATCTTATGAGACCTCCATTCTTATGGATTGCATGAAAAATTTTATTTTAGGTGACACGTAAATCAACAGCTATGTGGAATAACATTGTTCTGATCTTTCTCAGGAATTTGGAATCCCTCAGGTCTGTGTCTTGAGTGCCAAACAATTTTTAGGATTAAGATCAATATCATTGCTGACCAACATTGCTCATCAACATTCTCCAGCTTCTAACAAGAACCAGATTAAACTCCCAGAGAAACAGAGCTTGTCAATATGCTCCAGCTTCCACTATGGCTCACGATTCAAATAACACTGACCGCAGCCTATCTCCCTCAGAATGATGGGAAAATAGTCACTGCCTCATAGAGAAGGGGAACAAATGGACAGAGCAATGACAGTAAAAATATGTAACAATCCAATATTGAAGAGAGGAAAGTTGTTATTCAACAGCATATACCCCACAGATTGACCCCTTCTATCAATATCTGTATCATCTCAGTAAGAAATGTATTTGTTAAAGTCTTCCTGAATTAAAAAAAAAGATATGGCTAGGTCTGTCTCATCCCAATCCACACCTGGTGACAAGGAAAATGAACAAAGTATGATGCTATATCCAATATAGACACAAATGGCAAAAGCATATAGTGTTATGCTGATTGATAAAGTCATGATGGATGCACACTGCTTGAACAACAGTGCCACATCTACATGAACCAATCCATCATTCAACCTGTTTTTCCTGTAAAAAAAAACAATTTTGAATGGTAACAGTATTGATAAGTCTTCTATAAGAACACACACACATATGATGGTAAAAATCAATCAATGTCTTAATGTGATCTAAATTAGTACTGAAAGCTTGACAGTTCTCTTGTATAAAAGTGGTTATTTTAACTTAGAATGATCAGGAGTCTTTTCGTTTTGGTTTATGAATAGTATGTCTCTTTTTACTTGCATTTGTGGTCTATTAAGTTCCACAGATCCTGCTCCGAGTCAATGAGACAGCTCCCTGTCAAATAAATGTGATACCAGTAAGTAAGCCTGTGATGGATGATCCTAACCTTTCGGCCAATGAAAAGAGACCCAAACATCCACTGGTTTAAGTGGTACAGACAGAGATTAAGTGTAGATGTTAACTTGTCTAAAATCCTCTTCATGGAAGGCAGAAGACCTCTGATAAGGGGAGAGGAAAATTCTACTGGAGAAATGGTGAGATCTGTCAGCACCCCACTGTGGTAGTAAAAAATAGTGCAACAAAATAAGTTTGTTTTGGAAGATAGCATATTATCTATGGAGAGAAATAGGGTAATAAATCTCAACACTATTTAGCCTCTGTACTCCCTCCTTCTCTCTCTACTTAGGACATGATTGAATGTAGGTGGAGTGGGAAACATAGCAATTAAAATAATGCATGTCCAATTGACACTCAAAACTTGACAGTGACAGGAAGACATGAAGTACATACAAAAGAAGAACCTTCATAGGTTGTTATGCTCCATTTCTAGGAGTTCATATATTTTGAACACAAACCCCTTGGCTGAAGAATGCAGTGAGAATCTATGACTTGAAGTATTCAGAGTATTATGGGGAGTAGCCTCAATAGGTATATCTCCGGATGGACATTGAATTCAAGTTAAGTTTGCAATTTTGTGGTCAATATTTTTTTTACCAAGATGTCCCCAGACTGTAACTTCTATGCAGACTTAGGAGAACTAGCAAACCACTTCAATCACTTTTGGATAGAAAAGGGTGATATCTGTCACAATGTTTTGTTCGATGATGAATGAAGAATGAAAAATCAAGGTGTAGGAATACCAGGAATTGGTAAATGTGTAAAATGAGAGTAGTCCAAGGTTGGTTGTTCTCCAGTTATTCTTTTTTTTATTATTTTGATTTAGGGTTTTTAGGATATCCATAAAAAAACAAAAACATTCAGTACCCATTGACCCCACACATCATGGAGTCCTACAAGGTCACATACCACACTGTCAAACTAGAACAATGTCAGGATTTGTGGGTACTATACCCAAACACCAGCAAAAGGGATTAAGGTTATACAATACTGGCAAGGAACTCAAAGCCAAAGTGGTGTGTTGGAGTGTCCCTTACACCACTCACCCTCTAGAGTTCTCTCCTTCACTTCACAAGTTGCCTTGTACAGCAAACCCATGGATGTATATTTGTATCACAAAGAAGGTAAACTGTATAAACAGAATCTTCTTTAGAAGGTTTCCTTACCATGTACAGGAACCCATGTCAAATGAAAATGAACCAGATATTCAGGTTTAAGTACAACTAGCACCAACATTCTAATGTTCCAGTTCTTTCAATTTGCTAGGTTTTAACATTTTTCTTACTTGAAAATGTATTTCACATCTATATTAACATTTTCCTAAACTGAAAACGTATTTCCAATAATACTTACCTCCACTGACACTATAGCTATTTCTCGATCTCCAGGGTTTCAAATCTTAGCCCATCTAAGCATTGAAAATGTTTCCTCCAGTCTTTTATACCCCACTCGAATTTGCAAATTTCTCCACCAACTTTAATGCACCCTTTATCTACGTACTGTATATAAGTACCTCATTCAGATAATGTAATCACTTTTTTGTGACATAAACTGGCTTTTAGTGGGGAGGTAGGGTGGGAGAGTGTCATGGACATAAGTATTATTAGAAATACATTTTCATTTGAGAAAAATTTTAACTTCCAAAACATACTTACCTCCGTTGACACTATAGGTAGAATCCCACATTGAGAAGGTGGAGGGGCCAGTGCAGGCATGAACCATACAGAAAGCATCTGTACAGAACTGAAGATAAAGATAGTAAAAGAGTGGGGGAACCGCACTACATCTAGAACAGGTATGCTCTTCACCAGGAACTCAGTTCCTATATCGAAGGTGGAATAGAATATGAGTAATCATCAGTATAGGCCAGCCCCAACCAGATAGCCAAGGTTCCACAACTCGGGGTTGGAATTAAGGGGTCATGGTATTTGTATCCCATGTTGGTGGCTAGGGCTACTGGACTGCAATGTTATATAGACTTTTGATTGGATTCCAACATATAGCCATAGAGTGATGCATTTCCAACTGCCGGAATCACAAGGAGAAAGTAAGCAACAGCAAAGTGGACAAACTTTCTCCTCCACCTGAAGAAGTCCAAAAGCCAACACCCCAGGCTCAAAATGACGGGATTGTGTATTCCTTACTCAACAAAAGGAACAGAACTCATCCGGGCTGGAATTATGAACATTCATCCTCACTCCCCAACCAAGTGGGCAAGGAGTATTCTGCTTGCCCCTGGAATTATGGAGAGGATGTGGAATCTGTGCTCAACCAAGGACCCAGGATGGGACCACATTGTGTTTGGAATTATGAAGAGACAGTGGACCTTCTTCCATGAACAATATATGAAATGGACATTGATCAAAGAGAAGGGCCATGCACCCCCCAACCGGATAGCTTCATGTCAAGTCTGAACTGGAATTACGAGTAGGTTCCCGTGGAGGCTGGTGCCACTCCTACTGATATCTGGGAAAAACATCCAGGGACCCAAGTAGTAGGGCCCCCAACTTTGCCCTCTTCTCCAAGAGTGGAGGAACACACTAGAACACTCTGGAGGAAAAGCCTCTGTCCGCCACCCCAGAGACTAGAAACTGGGGTGGTAAGGACTCCCAAGCTCAACCAGTACAGTCAGGGAGGGGAGTAATATGCATTGGGGAGTCCTGAGGAACAATGTTCTGGAAACTGTGCAATAGGTGAACCATGTTCCCTATATTTTTAAAAGCAAACCAATGCCGAATTATTCAACTTGAAGATCGGCAGGGACTTGTAGGATTCCCTTTAGCTTTAGTCATGATAGTCCATGAGTGGCAGTCCATAATAATAAGATAATACCATCCAGTAGGTGCCTAGATGGTCTTATGGAACACCCCATTTCGACAGAGCCTGTTGCAACCTGTAGTAGTTATAGTGAAAGTGGTTGTTAGTGCAGAATTGAAAAGAGAAAGCATACCTATAATGGTTTATCATTACGAGATAGGACTCTTCAGCGTGTCGCATCTCACAGAGTGGGATCCAGTGAAAAATTAAAGGGACCCTGGAAAAAAAAAGGGTATATGATTGAGGAATTGGTCAAATTAGCTACAGGAAACTGCCAGATCATGTAAGACATGAGATAGGAAAGTATTAGGAGTAATACACATACCAGACCGCACAATGTCCTTCAGAGGGCAATTCAACTGGGCAGCCATTGACAAATCTGGTGAGATGCGACATGCTGAAGAGTCCTCTCCCATAATGATAATCCATTATAGGCTATGTGAATAAATTTACGAAACCCACCTCGTTAGGGTAATGGGAAAAAGAAGGATTCCAATGAAAGAACAATCGATTCCTACCACCTCAAAATTAGTTATTACGAGCAACATAACACATGGGCCTTAACAGGACATAACAAGCCAGGACTGGAGCAGTCATAAAGGTGAGAAATGGCTGGCAAATGGATTGGTGATATGGATCTTTCCCCTTCCCTATTGGGGTAAAGCAGGACAAATGTGAAATGATAGTGTGTCCAAAGCACAGGAATTGCAAACAACTCAAACCAACAAGCCAATAACAACAAAAAATACAATTTAAGAGGAAGGTGAAACAAAGAACAAGAATCTAAGGGCTCAAAAGGAGGATGAGACAATGCAGGTAAAACAACTGTAAACTCCCAATTTGGTAAGTGAAAAGGTCATTTGGGTTGAAGAATATGAAGGGTTTTGAGTAGACCTGATAGTACTGATGATTCAAAAAACCTTCCAATATTTGGAATACCAAAAATAATAAATAAGGATGCCTTATATAAAGCAACTGTAAGCAAAGCAAGACCCCTCTCAAATACCCAAGTCATAAAACAGGATATGATAGATACTTTAGGAAGAAGAAGGTTGAAATTTCGTTTAAGACACCACTAACTATAAGTATTCCATTTCCTTTCATAAATGGCTGTGGTTGGCCTACAGAGAGATCTAGTTAAATACAGACCAACCGTAGAAGTTAAACCCTTAAGTTGGGCAAAGGACCGCACAGCTTTCCAGCATGAAAATTGAGTTTCTGAACACCTGTGTAGTAAAATGTCTGATCGAGGTTGTCTCATACTGTCAATGTGGAAAAGGAGGACATACCTGCAAATACTGAAGAAGTGGAAACCACGTCTGAACTGATCAATATGGTGCAACCAAGATAACTCAATAGAGAATGGAGCAAACCATAATCAGAAACCAGGGCAATAGCCGAATTGGGGAAATGTATACAGATATAAACCTGTCCTGTCCTGACTGAACACATCTACTACCAATGCTTGAGGATCAGCTATTGGAGACCAAAACTGAGAGCATATCTACTGAAAAACCTCGTGATGCATCATCCATTCTCTGTCAGAAGAATCCAGTTGGATTGAGACAAGTGATCTGCAATTAAATTCATCACTCCTAGAACATGACATGCTAAAAGACTGATATAATAGGAATGAGCTCAGTTGAGAAAATCCAAGGTACGAAAACAAGGTCTCGAGAATGTGTGCCTCCTTGACGAGAAATATGAGATACCACTGTGGAATTATCGGAATGTAACATGACAATTTTTTCCCTTCAACAGAGACATACCTTGAACCATTGCCTGGTGTACTGCAAAAAGTTCGAGAACGTTGATAAGGAGGGTAAACTTAACTTTCGTCCAAATATCCTGGAACTCCTGACCTTGATGTTCCCCATCCCGGAAGAGATGCGTCTGTGAACAGACGGATTTCAGGATGAGGTGGTAGAATGGGTACCCTAATAGTAGTTTTTGTCTGATCCAACCACCATTTGCAATCGATGATGTTGCTCCTGAGTAATGAGACAGGATGATCCAAAGGATAGAAAAGCATGATTCATTGATGATGCAATGATTACTGAAAAGACCTCATATGAGCTCATCCCAAAATATGAGAGGCTCGAGGGATGCCCACATCTCCAACAGAGAGAGAATCATCCATGCAGTAGGAGAAGGGGACATAATTAAAAACCTGAAGGCTCTTTCGATGGTTTGAAGCCTGATAGGGGTTGGTTGAGCACGATGTAAGAGTTTTGAAAAACACACCCAGAAGAATGAGATATTGCACTGGTGACAGCATAGATTTTTTTCAATCTGATAAGGAAGTCTACTTTTGTGGATTCTGAAAGGAGAATCTGAAAATTTTGTTCTGCTATTTGATGGGATGGTGCCAGAAGAATCCAGTCGTCCATATAATGGTGTGTGTACAGGTCCAAGAAATATGAATGACAACAAAAAAACTTTAACAACTCTGCAGAAGACATGTGGTGCTGACACAAGACCAAAAGGCAGAACCCTGGACTGCAGAACCTAACCCTTGTGCATAAATCTGAGAAACTTCCAGGAAGATTCCTCTATGGGAATATGGAGATAAGCGTCAGAGCCCTGGTGCAAAATGTCATCGTAGGTTGAGAAAAAATTCCATAGTAAATCAAGGAGAATCTAAAATTGGTTAAATTGAGACAGATTGATGATTTGATGCCAATCTCCAGTCTTCTTGAGTACAACAAATAAACAGGAATAAAATCCCAGAATAACTGGATCAACCCTCTATGAATGCCCTTTTGACTAACAACTCTCTTATAGCCTGGGAACAAAGCTCCACTCATTGTAAATATGTTGAAGGTGACAAGGCAACAGGTTGTGCAGATAAAGGTGATGGAGGTGATGCAAGTTGAATGACCAACCCTGAATTCAGATCATGGAATACCCATGGATCCCTGGTGAAAGAACTCCATTTGACCAGAAAGTGATGTAAACTTGGTCCCACTGCTCCCCCACCCATGAGATAAACACCAATGCTGTTGTCGATGGTCCATCCGAGCTGTAAATCATCAAGAATATGAACAAACTTTATTATGGGAACTGAAGGAGGGGGTTGGGAAAAAACCAAGAGCCAACACTCCCAAATTAGCGCCAGAAAGGTGAAAAGTCAGCGATGATAAAGAATAATGTAAACAAGCTGAATCAAATCTTGATTCTAATGTCTCTGGAACTCCAGCAAACAACCTGTGATGGAGAAAAGGAGTTTCCTGCAACTCCTTAAGGGCAGAAGATGGTAAACAAACACTTTTTAACAAAGAATCTCTACCCAATAAATTTAAACAACAAACCAGCCAGGAAACCAGAGAAAGAACTGAAGAAGACAATCTGATTGAGGTAGTCATCAGCAAAATCCCCAACTCATCCTCAAATTACCAAGGGGAACATTGGTAGGCTTCCAACAAAAGTAGTATCAAAGATAAATACCACATGACAGTCGTGAGAGTGAGATGAATCTGTGAAAATTATGATCTGTTTATAGTGATCACAAGTTTCATTCAAGACACCCCACAGGTCTAAAAGGGGGTCCATTTGTTGAAAATCTAAATATCCCTCCTCCTGACTGTGATAAGCCAAAGCATGCTGTTCTGGTAAACACGGGGGACCAGTCATAGCTATCCTATCGCATAACTGAGCAGCAAATCTCCCAGCATGAACAGCAATATCAGGAGAAGGAGGAAAACCAAGTAGCCAACAAGGAATGGAGGAAGAGTCAAAAGCAAAAGAAGAGAACCCCAAAACCTGAGTAACTAACTGAAAAAAAGAGGCTGGAGGTGGCTGATCAAAATGATTCTCTGTTGAGGCTGACCTAGTAAAAGGAGAAGCCGAAAAAACTAGTATACATTCTCCTCAGCTGGTCTGAGTCATTTGCAAAAGCTGCCTCAGAAACTCCCAGAAAGGCACCCTTGGTTCGCATACATGTGTCCATCTCACAATGGATCACATCACAGACAACCTTGACTGAGAGTGACTGCTCTCCGGGTCTTTGACAAATACCAAAGAACAGAGGTGGAAGAGGAGAGGTCTGAATGACCTCCATAACAGAAACATTAATTCAGGAATTTTTTAAATTTTAAACACAAGTGCCGGTAGTGCATATTAATTTAGGAAGTCATACACGTCATTGTATGTTTTTTTGTTCTATTATTATTATTAAAGTAATTTATAAATATACAAAGATATAACTATAGTAACGAACGCAAATGACATTCAGAGTTGCAAAATAAATTGTGAATGATCAAAACAATCCTGTTTATAGAAACCTGCGCAGATGGCTTTGTCAAGAAAAAAGAAATTACATTATCTTAATGAGGTGCTTATATACAGAACGTAGATAAAGGGTGCATTGAAGTTGGTGGAGAATTTTGCAAACTGGAATTTGCCAAGGGCATTCAAGTGGGTTATAAAAGACTGGAGCAAGTGTTTTCAATGCTTAGATGGGCAAAGAGTCAGCAGAGGTAAGTATGTTTTGGAACTTTACCTCTCTGCACGACTAATTGTTATCTCCTCAACTGTCATAGGGTTTTCTATGAATGTTACAAGCCTTAAAGAAACTCCCACATTTACATGTCTACATGCATTGCACCAGCTTATGACATAACTGTCATAAATTTGTAGCCCTCCACCAACAAGAGGTGGACACAGCATCCATCCACAACAATTTCTGAGAGAACAAGAACATGATCATAGACTCCTTCTTGATGAAGCAAACAATATGCACTGAAAGTGGGAATATGGTGGTACAAAGCAGTATCTATCAACCTGAAACACATTTCTTAAGTAAGGAAGACGATAACTTCAGAAACATTACTTACCACTCGATACCACTAAAAGCTAATATCCTAAACTGATGATGGTGTAGGGACCAGTGATAGTTAGTTATAAAGATAAGCATCTTTATGAAACATTGAAAGGAAAAGGAAAACCAAACGAGTTTTAATGTTAAATTACTGTGAAAATAAAAAGATATCAGGAAAATCTAATGCTGGTTGTTACATATTGCCAAGGTGGATGGAACATTAGAATGTATAGTAAGGCTATACCTTTTGGCCATTCCGTTTTGGTCAAATACTTAGATCATATAGATAATAAAACAACAGATAGAAGGAGAAGGACTCATCAGCTATATTTGAAGGCAAATCTAAGCTTCATCTGGCTGGTCATATCCACCAGGATTTGCTTGAGAGATAATGTACCACACTTCCACTTAACATTCCAGTCCTGCATTTCAACTGGTGTTTTACTTGAGGAAAGAAACCACTTGCAGAGGGAACTCTCCACATTCATTTCCCCAACAACCTGGGACTGGATAGGTTTGAATTCTTTTGTTCTCCACCATAAAAATGGAGAGGAGGGGGGATCTTCTCATAGGGCAGGACAATGTGAGTGTATAGACCACTGTCATCAGGCTCAATCACCTGAATAGGGCCATCCAAAAAGAGACCGTGTAATGGGTTACCATGACTAAAAACACCATACAAAGAGCCAGATTTGAGTGCAGAATTACATTTGATTCTGTCTGTTCTTTTTTCTTTGTACAAGGTATGGAAATGGCCAGGTCAGTTATACAGATAAAGTATATAAGCAATCTTGTAGAAAATCCCTAAGCACACTTTCGGTAATCCCATGCTTGATACAAATTTTAGATAAACACTTTTTATGAAGTAATGCTGACCATTTGGTGGGATCTGTTGACACCAAACACAATGAATGAAATGTTTAGTTCCACATCTTAGGAGAATGACTGATTAAACACAGAATTTTACACATTCATATTATGTAACAATGACCAATTTAACACAGACCACTATACATTAACATTATGCACAACATAACACTAGATTTAATACAGATTTATACTCATGACAATTGTGTACAATGTGAGTGATTTGACAAAAAATTCTATACATTCACTGTACTTACCACATTATAGTTGATTTAAAGAAGAATTATTTAGAGAAATATCATGCTTTTCACAAAATGCATAAACAACAATCTTCAGTAGAGGTCTATGATATGATATGAAGAGAAATGAAAAGTTAAGAAGCAAATGCAATCACTTAGTGAACCCACTGCTTTACTGATTAGCAAAAATCACTAATTACCCAGCTATAAGCAGAACTACCCAGACAGGCCTGCAACAAGCCATGGTAAGCATAGCGTGGCATCTCATAACAGATGAGAATCCATGAACATGAAGTTAAGTGGCAAAAGCCATCCACATGCTTCAGGTAACAGTACAAAACATAACCATGGATAATCTCTGCTCAAAAAAAGCAACACAATTCATGTACAAAAACTGTTTCCCTAACATATCCATTCAACTGTTGCATACCTCCAGCAGCAGAATAATGAAGTATATATTCATGCTATTTCATTCAGAGATATAGCAATCAATTCACCAGATGCAGTGTCTACAGAGTTTATGTGACTGAACTGTTGAAATGGTGCTGGTAATTCATTACTATGGTAAACTAGAAAAATTATGGAAGGAATGCAGGATGGAGCATTACAGCATTAGAATAGCATTTTTCAAAACTGAAATTGCTGTACTGCTTTAGAAAAGAAACACAGCTATCAGACAGAACATCACCAACCATGGAATGAAATGATGATATAGGGCTCCAAAATAGGTTTCATAAAACATACTAAACAACTGTGAATATTATGTTATGGGTGAATCATCACAGCATAACATCTGTAATCAAAAGAAAAATCCAAAATTTTAGACTCTTACTTTATACAACTGATGAGGTTTTCATAAATAATTAGTAAAAAGTGTATGGTAAGTTGTATGGAAACACCTGTAGATCAGCAATATTACTGCAGCAAGAAGAGCTGTACCAAATTTATTCACAACAATGCAGCAAACTTGTAGTCCATTTCTTCAGCTTGTCACTACAAACATGCCATTACTAAGTCCATAAAGACACAATTACAGCTACATATTCTCTTTAATAACACAACTAAAAAAGGTTTAATCTACAAATTACCTCACTTTTCTCTAATGCTCCATCACACTTTTCCTCTTGGTCATCCTTTACTATACCAAACTTCAAAGTGGTATGAAGAGAACTTTCTTCCAAGGAATCAGCTTTTCCTGTATCTAGAAATACAAATAATGTATGTTTGTCTATAAAAAGACTTAGTATAACTTATACTTCACTAAATTATAATCAAAGTCCACACAACGTGTTTAGATGAACTTCTAGACTTAAAATACCCATCAACCAAATCTGATAAGTCTAACAAATTTGAGCAAGCATTCGAGTCAGCACTTTCCCAGAAAGAATTAAAATGAGCGAGGTGATTCTTAGAATGTATTGGTCATTGCATTGATTGAAAAGTAAAAAAATTTGAAAATTCAGCAGTATGCTATACCCTTATCCTGACTGGAACTATGATACATCCACTGCAGAATAGATGTGCATGCTGAAGTGGGAAACCAACTTATATCCTGTATTCACGTACAGAGGACTTCACCCTCTAATACAATACTAGCACAGAGGATGTAATAAAGTCAACAACAATTAGTTCCTACAGAAATAGACAAAACTGCCTAAACACAGTGTCTCATGTCACAAAAGAAAGACTATGCAGATTTTATTTTTCAGTAAGTGTAAGAGATCTTAACTGTTAGGAATTCAACATGGCTTGAAGAAATCATATAAAATAATATAAACATTTGTTTTTGGCAATTGTTGAATTTATACAGCATGTTAAAATTTTCATTCCATAATACTGAATTATTTATCAATAGCAGCACAGTAATACAGCAAACCCTAACTTATATAACTAGCAAAGTACGTTATGAAGGTTCATCAGTTTTCAGCAAACTACTACATATCACAGTGTCAAGAAATTATTTGTCATGCCCCAAAACATTGTAAAATTGTAAAAAAGTAACCTTTTCTTTAATGCAAGTGACTTGCACAAAATTGGTAAGATAGCAAGTATGACAGCATAAAATTCTTAGTGCTGAAGTGGTAATTATCAGATTTTCAAATAAAGGGGCAACTTATGTAACCACTCATTATGTAGCTCTTAAGATGTACTTTTCAACAAGAGGAAATCCTCAATAACCATGGCACTTGAAATTCTTTTAGGCAGGATTAAAGTAAATTAATCTACAAGATCTTTTTTCCTTTTTATTGGCTATATTTTTGTGCACCAGCAATACCACCCTTGGGGTGTATCTATACCCGATTCAATTTTATTATTTATCAGGATCTCTACCAGCCTACCCTTAAATTGAAATTCTCTTGGGCAGGATTAGAGTAAATTAATCTACAAGACCTTGGGTGTGATCAAATACATCAATCAAAAGGTTTTAACCTTCTGAATGCAAAACTGTAATTATATCTCATATCATTCAGGAGATGATGGAGTTATGACCTAAATGTTTGTACTTAAAAAAAAACACACAGAGCCATTATATGAGCTGCTATGCCATGGTTAAAAATTTTCTTAGACATAGATATTAACTGCATCAAAATACATCTTTTTCTTCCTTATATAATTCTGTGTACTAGAATGTTTTTAAACTGCCCTCAAATAAACCTCTTGAAAATTAAATGGTTTAGCTATTTCTAATGTTAAAGTGATGTTCCTGGTTTTGATATCGCCTTTGTAGGTTCTACTTTCAACTGCTAAAAAATCCATTACGTTGTTTTGTTAGCCACTTAGATGAAGTACAAGAAACTTGGAGGCAGCCATTTTAAATTCTGACAATGTTGCAGATAAGGCTATTATTTTATTTATTTTAGATTCAGGACAACATACTGATGAACTGTGAGTTTGATAAAATGTCATTAGTGCAGCAGAAGTAAAAGAAACAGAAGAAAAGTGTAGGTCTCTATATCATCTTTTCTGCAATGAAGTTTACATTTATGAGAGGAAAAGAAATTCACTAATAAAATGTTTGATTGTTGTTAAACATAAAACTACTGAATGGTTTATCTGTGCTCTGCTCAACTGTAGACTTATAAGTTGTTTTTTATTCCTAGTTTGTTTAGCTTAGATGATTTGTTTTTCAATGGAGGAGTAGTTCTCATGGTTTGAAGCTCTTTGGTTTGGTTCCCATTGGCCCAAAACCTGCCCACCATTTTTGTTATTGAATGTTACTAGGGCTATCTGCCACTCTTACTATTTCTGGATACTGACTAAAAAGAAGGCAAGTCATTGGAAAAATCCATTTACAATTTTTTCTTGATAATTTATTTTCAAACTGCTGATGACAGGGAAGTCAACTGACTTGCAAGTTTTTTTAATGTTTGAATTGCTGATTAAACAGAAGTGGCTGGCAGCACCCAATTATTGGGGCCATTGAACAATCAATTAGCAAGTATTACTAATTCCTCAACTCTAGTTTGAGTAGTCTTCATTTTAAATGTAATGGCGTTTCCAATCAATACAGAAATAAGATAATGTTCTTTTTCATGAAAAAATACTTGATTAGCTTCTGCCAGTAGAGTCTGACACAGAACTACAGTGACAGCAATCATTGAAAGTGGACACATGATGGAATTGACAGAGTATTCCAAAGAATAGCTAACAGCTAAAAGGAAAGATAGTGATAATTATTAGAACTGACTTCAAAAGTTAACCCTATCAAAATGGATCTTCCTATGATCGATGGCTAAATGGCATATCATCACATTTGTAGACTTCCATTCAAAATTTTATTGAACTAATTGAATTACTATTTTATGAATGTATGTCAATAAGTTTCTTATCAAATTGAAGATTATAATTCAGATTTTAGTATTACACATTAGTTAATTTCTTAATTTAAAACTAAATATTAAAAATAAATCCTAAATATTGATTTTTCTGTGTTATGTGGTATGTTAAAAATGCAGCTTTGGTTCAAATTAGATGTTTGTGATGTCCAAATACAAAGTCTATAGTTTCTTACAAATTATAGACTGAAATTACCATTATTGATAAGCTAGAATATAAGATAAGAACCTCCTATCTTTTCTATTTTTGGAGATATTATCATATTTAGTAAATCAACCAAGGTAACCCCACCCACCACTTCCACTTTTGGAAATATTACTTACATAACCTACTTTGCCCAATGATATGTGTGAATAACCAACTAAAAGCTCAGAATGTCTTCCACATGAATTTCTCAGCCTCTGCAAAGTATTTATGTTGGGAACTCTTTCTTTTTGTGGTAGAATCAAAGTGGTACGGTAGGAGATTATGGAGCTCAAAAAATCATTTTTTTAGACCCAAATAAGGTTAGTTACTAAGCCTGATAAACTATAGTGTAATTCTGTGGTATTGATATAGTAATTTATGATCTTTGTTATTTAAAAATGCATATATAAAACTTTAAAAAATATTTTGTTTTAAACATCCTCCATATTGAAGAGATAATTGTTTTCTATACTTATTTATTTATTGTTCAATGTTTTAAGAAAAATAACTGAAATTTAAAAACTTGTATGTAAATAGTAATAACATATATAATGTATTATAACCAAAATGTGACTATTTTACAAAATACTGGTCCACTAGAATAAAATGAAGACAGGTCACTTTGTAAAGGCCAGTTTTATATTATTGGATACAGTAAAGTGAGTGCACATGTGCCACATCTTTGCAACTTCTGTAATATTAGTCAGACTGCTGAAAGGTCCATAAAATAAAAATAATATATATAGATGTATAATGTTGTGAGATTTAAGCAACTCAGACTAAACATTTCTGGTTTCATGTTATAATTTGTAGTCATTCTAGAACAAAAAATTCATAATTTATATCTATTTCATACTTTTTTATGGTGGTTATGAGGTCAGTCAAATCGACCGAACCCATACAATAATGAAAATAACAGACAAAAATATAAAGTTTTTTCTAAAAAAAATGTTTGATAATTATCTCGAGGTTATAGAAATTTTACATGTAAAATTTAACAATTTTCTGACATATAAAAGTATTTTTAATCTTAAAATCAAAATTACTTTGCATGTTGGATAGTCAACATTCAAAGAGAAAAAATGCATAAATAAATAATTAATTAAAAAATCTGATATTTTACGTATGAATACCTTGTAATGTTTATTGATAGTCTGCATAATTACATGAAGATATGTGTACAATAAAAAAATTTACAGTATAACTACTTTATGTTTACTTTTGGAGATATGGTCGGGTGGAATCCACCCCCTTGTACTAAAAGAGTTAACACTTTCTACAGAGGCTCATTCAAATTGACCAAGTTCATAACCATGAAGTATTCATTACAATTTTCATACTATACCTTTTAATATAGAACATATATTTATACAAAAGTTGGCAGACTTTTAGCAAACATTACAAGACTTTTGTATAGAAAAAAACAGATTTCTTAACTCTCTCTACATGGGCTTGGTTGAACTGACCAATTATGTGACCACTTTGTATTAATTTAAGGCCTTTACAGTTTTGATACTACTAACTTTTGATATAGTACGAGTGTCTTCAAAACATTTGGTAGACTTTCAGTAAACACTACAAGTCTTTTACATATAAAAAATAAGATTTTTTAGTGAAGTGTTCCTAACAAATTAAAAAATGATTGGTCCAAGTGCAAAGTGATTTTCATATTCATATTAAAAATATTTGCCTTCATCTCAAAAATACTCAAATTTCATTTGTGTAATCTCCAAAACCTAATTATATATATATATATATCAAATGTTTGTTCTCAGTAAAACTTTATATTTTATCTGTTATTTTCACTATGCTAACTCTATACAAGGTTGTTCAAATTGACAGAGTTTGTAACTACCACAAAAAAATCGAAATAAATTTAAATTATCTTCTTTTTTCTTTATAG
>NW_013666667.1:287645-291685 GCF_000517525.1 Limulus polyphemus | reverse complement strand
CTACATTTGTTTATCCTAAGTAGCTTCAAACTCTTAACAGTATATATCTATTTATACTTAAATTTTATTGTTTTACTGCCCTTTGAACTGTGTCATTATAAGTTGTAAATAACTTGGGGAATGTGCAGATAATGTTATGCTATCAAATTACATTACCCATGAGCTACTCTCGTGTGTGCCTTGTGAAACATGTTTATTATATCATTATTATATATTTTACCTAATCTAACCTTAACTAACCTAAAGAGATTCCTATTTTTACATTTTAGTTACTTTTATTATAATAAATAAAGAATAAACATGAAAAATAAGAAATAAAGTACCTACCCGGGTATTCTATTTTTGCTGTTGACTGTTGATAACACTTAACCCTACTTTTTTTACACTAATGGTAGTAATGCACTAAATAATATTTATTTAATTAAATAATGCACCAAAGAACCTAGTTGTTACCTTTTTCAAGGGAACGAGGCTTGTACTAACAGAGAAAATGACAATTCTCTGTTCAGAAAACAATGTAATATAATACATCACTTGATAGATGAAAACCTTGGCTTTCTATTGGTTATACATAATGTATTATTAAGAGTACGAGAGAACTATTAAAAAGTCCTGAAATAAAGAATGTGACAGGTGGGTGTGACAAGAGGGGTGTGATTTTCTATTAGATGGCTCTGTGAAGAAACAAGATTGAACACTATAAAAATTATAGTTTGTCTGAGCAACGATGATTTTATAATGAGTAATTTACATTAAATTTTGTACTTATTGGAGGGGTGGTGAATAAAGAGAAGAGGGGGTGCCTAGAGAAAATATGTCATATTTCTCACTAGGGGAAATTCAGGATTTTTTTAACATTGCCTTATAAAGTTAAGAACTTAAAACTTATATAGTATTAAAATATGAATTATTAGCTACATTTTTATGCTGTACTAATTGATATAACATAAACAAAAAGTAGTTTAATTAAATATGGAATGCAACTCACTAGAAACCTTGTGCAGTAAAGGATGCCTGGCAGAGAGGGTTAACTAATTGTTTTTAATAAAGATTTGTCCATGTGTATATTAAGTAGTTTTGTTTATTAGTTAGAGTGTAAAGTGATTTTTCACATTAAGATTAGAAATACTTTTTTTCACTAAAAAATGTTTAAATTTTATATCTGTAATCTCTAACACCTCCTAAATGATATTTTTTTGAGTAAAACTTTATATTTTACTTCTGTACCTTAACTCTAAATGAGGTTAGTCAATTTGACACACCCATAGTCAGTCCACATATTTATCAATCATGACCAACAAAGCATTGATGAGATCCTTGTACACTCAATTAAATCCAAATACATTTGTTGGTGATTATTACTTCATACAACAATGAAGTATGTAGCAAATTCCTTCAAAAATCCATTGTCTGTCCATTGATGGGCTTTCATATAGGCAATAAGGTCTCGACTTGAGAAGGAGAAGCTTCCCAAACAGTCAAGAAGTCACGTGGAAAGTGGGTATGTGAAGAATCATAGGTAAATAATGTGCAAGTATTCAAGTTTAACGTCACTCACAAGCGATAGTATAGAATAAGATTACAAAAGTGTCATTGGATTCAGGTTTCTGATATCAAAGATAAAAATAACCACAAAAATACAGCTTAATTTCACTGATTACCATAAATCCCTGGGGCATGAAATGAAATCTAGTAAAAGTAAGAAGTTTCATATCAATGATGGAAAATTCAGGCACACTGGTAAATTAAAACAGGTCAAATTCACACTATTATGTTGAAAAGAACACAAAACATTAAAATTCCAAATATATAGACTTACTACTAGTTTTTGTGAAAGTTTCATCTTTCTTTTTCATCAATTTGATGTCCAACAACGTATCCTGCTTCTCATCAGCCATGGGTTCAACCTTCGTCTTCACTACTTCCATGATTACCTAAAAGCTTCACCTTTATATTCTGTAAAGAAAGGTTGCAGTTTGACTACAGTGAAATAAGTTAAGAATTAGAAGTTGCATCTTTCAAAAAGGTTACAGAGTCTTCAATAAATACTAATCTCAAAATCTTTTTATCAAATTATAAGCTTGACCTTTTTCACATCTGGATACTAAAACAGTGACATTATCTGAAATAAAATGATCTGGAAGCAACATGTGTAGTAAAACTTAAAGACTAAGAGAATCTTTACCAACAATTTAATTCAGTTTAAACATGTATGTAATGACTGGGGAGTAGGTTGTTACTCTATACCTCATATATAAAATTACACCAAAACTGGAACTACCGAAATACCTTTAAGTTTGAATCACTTTGTAGTTGAAATATCGGTTGTTTCAATATTTTCATAACTCCCAGTGAATTTTCTACAAACCTACATAATTTCAACAAAAATACATTTGATTTTAAAAATTATAGTTATACTTATATGAACATGTAAGGTGGGTTTTCTTTGCACAAATTAAGATATATATTATATATTTTTATCAATTTAATACCTGCCGTGTGGGTAGTTTTTGATCTGTCGTGGTGATAATTGCTGAAAATCATGGTGAGCTGACATAAATTAATTAAGTTGATTAACGTCATAAATGTTTATACATTGTAGGACTAATTATCACAACTACTAGTAATGGTATAATAATTCGCATGAAACTGAAAGTGAGGGATGGAAGCAATATTATTATTATCCACGAATTAAAACATGTAGATACACAAAATTACTTTCAGTAAATGATATAAACAATAGTACATTTTAGTATAATAACGAAAAAAAACAGTATTAACATTATCTAAAATATCTTGCTTAACACATGTAATTTATAAGTAAGATATACCTAGAACTTAAAAGAAAAAGATAATTTGATGTTTGTTTGAATTTCGTGCAAAGCTACACGAGGGCTATCTGCGCTAGCCGTTCCTAATTTAGCAGTGTAAGACTAGAAGGAAGGCAGCTAGTCATCACCACCCACCGCCAACTCTTGGGCTACTCTTTTTACCAACGAATAGCGGGATTGACCGTCACATTATAACGCCCCCACGGCTGAAAGGGGATTCGAATCCGCGACCGTCAGATTGCGAGTCGAGCGCCTTAACCACCTGGCCATGCCGGGCCAGATAATTTTAATGGTTGTCTCGCTTATACCAAATATGTTCATTACTATCATAAGGATGAGATTTGTATACCATAGTATGTGGCAGCACAGGTGCAAAACATTGTTTTTTTTTATTAATCAAATAATTTGTATTGGAAAAAATTTTAGCTTATATCAAATGTTAAAATTTATTTTCACACATAATATGACTAAACCTATAATGAATTACAAAATACATTTAATTTTAATATTTGTACTTACATGAACATATATGGTGGGTTTTCTTCCCACGAATTCGAGAAATTTATCATATATTTATTTTCCAAACTTAACTCCTCTTTAGACTTTGTTCATTATATATAAGAGCATGAAAGACTATGTACATAATCAGAAAGCTCATGTCATTGAATTTTCGGGATCCTATCAACCTGCCTGAGAATTC
Organism: Limulus polyphemus; assembly: GCF_000517525.1. NCBI lineage: Eukaryota > Metazoa > Arthropoda > Merostomata > Xiphosura > Limulidae > Limulus > Limulus polyphemus. Next base: position 288,154 of record NW_013666667.1, on the reverse strand, counting down.
TGTGATAATTGTTATGTTACGTCTCTGTATGTTTGTTTGTTAATTCTTCTACGATACAAGTCCTTTCTTAAATATTTGTTTTTTATTCTTCCTCAATAAAACTTTGTAATGCACTTAATTTTCACAGTTACACACACTATAGTTGACAACAATTCACTCACTTTCTACCGCGCTCTACTTAATTGTTCGTCTCCGCCAACTATAGTTCCGATCTCTGTATCTGCTATCCTCGGTTCCCGCTGACCGTAACCGCCGACCTTGGTTCCCCACTCTCTCTTTTTTCTCTCTGCCTTACTTCGTTTCTCTGTCTAGCGCACCTATATACGATAATACCGCCTCTTCTAGAATCTTCTAGGCTCTCAACACGTGCTACCAGTATCACTTGACTTCCGCTCACTAGCGTTTATCGCGAATCTTCTAGAATACTCGTCATGTGACCCCCGCTGTCGTAACACTGCCCCTTCCTTACATTAAACCAATAAACAATTAACAATAACTTAATTAAATGT
>NW_013666667.1:282952-286682 GCF_000517525.1 Limulus polyphemus | reverse complement strand
CTAGTTTATTTTTTTGCGATATAACCTTGTAATACACAGAATTTCCACAGACACTTTAAACTTAATAACCTTTATTAACACATGCTATAAATGACAGTAATTCACAAACTTTACCTTATGGTGTCTATTGCTCGCTTGACTCAATTATCTATCTATATCTATCTCTTCAATCTATCTGTCGATCGCGTTGGTTTTTCTCGTCAGGCTTATATATTGAAAAAGAGAGCGCCTCGAACAAACTCGGGTCTCCCAGATAACTCATGATCCTTCCAGAAACTCCCAGCGTCACGCGACTTCCGCTGTCGTAATACTGCCCCTTCCTCAGTATTGTTCGTCCCGAACAATAGCCACTTACATTAAACCATTACATTAAATTTAATTAATAATAACTTAATTAAATGTACAAAATATACAATCACAAAATTAAAATTCAACAAAGTCTCTTAATTTTACGGGACGTATCTTCTTCCTTACTGGTCTCCGTCTCGTTGGCTTCTGATTCACGTGGGATTCATCTGCTCCATCAGGAAATGTTCCATTATCAGTAACAGTCACATTAGTGGTAGTAACTTCATTAAGGGCTTCACTGTTTCCCTTCTCAAAACCGGGTAGAGTTTCTTCTTCGACAGTGGCTTTTTCAGGTGACACATCTTCAGCAGCATCATTTGTTCCGTTGTTCCGCTTCATCCCAACTGAAATGTCCTGGACCGTGATAACGACAAAGCCTGTTGGCATACACCACCTTTGCCTTACCTCGCTGACCACATTTTATCCGGAAAGTCACGTCTGAGAGACGATCCACTATGTCATATGGGCCTTCCCATGGAAAAGACAACTTAGGAGACTTCCCTTTGGTCTTCCTGGGATTATACAACCACACCTTGTCTCCTGGTACAAAGCTGACTTCAGTAGATCTCTTATCATTAGATAACTTCATCGAATCAGCAGACGTTTTCAAGTTTGAACGCACTTGATGGTAAATATCATCCATCCTTTCCGATAACACTTTCACAAACTCTGATACATTTTCAGGCAACTCTTCATAAGGTGGGCGTCCTGTTAACAGATCCACAGGCAACCGAAGTTCCTGACCAAATATCAACTTTGCTGGAGTGTGTCCAGTGGTTTCATGCTCTGCTGTCCTATAGGCGATCAGCATTGAAGGTAGTAAGACACCCCAGTCATCTTGGCGGCTATTAGAAAACTTTGCCAATTCCTGTCTCAGTGTCCAGTTGTACTTTTCTACCATCCCATCAGACTGTGAGTGAAGTGGCGTTGTCCTGGTCTTTCGGATGCCAAACAACTTGCAGCATTCTTGGAACACAGCTGATTCGAAGTTACGGCCTTGATCTGAATGCAGTTCGTATGGAATACCAAATCTGAATGCAGTTCGTATGGCATACCAAATCTGAAGAAGAAATCACTAATAGACGAAGCAACAATTGTAGCTTCCTGATTTGGTATTGCATATGCCTCAGGTCACTTGGTGAAATAATCCATCATCACACAAATGTACTTGTTTCCAGCACAAGTTTGAGGCAAAGGACCAGCAATGTCAATGGCTACTCTTTACATTGGTGTGCCAACTTGATATAACTTCATTGGCGCACGTCCCTTATGCTTAGGTCCCCTTTTAGCACAACTTGTCCTGCACCATTCTTCGACATCTTGCCTCATACCTATCCAGTAAAATCTGTGTCGTAGGTGACTCAATGTTTTCTTAACTCCGAGATGTCCTCCTGTTAAAGTATCATGGGATTGACGCAGCAAAACTTCACGTAAGTTTCTCGGTATAACCGTTTGCCAGGTCGTCACTTTCCCATCTCCGGAGAAGAATACCATCTTCAAGCTTCAGCTGGTCCCATTGTGCCCAATAGTTCTTTGTCACAGGGCTTAGACTAGACACCTTCTCACGATAACCAAGTAGGGAGGTAGAGGTATAGATTGTACTTGACACTCCTAGGTTGTCCACTACGACCTAAATACCGGTTTAGACAAGTGTGTATTTTGAAAAGGAAGTAAAAATGAGCTTAAAGGTTTTACAGAAGTAGCAGAGACCTACTTTTATATTTTGAAAAAGAATGTTTGATAGAGTATTACACGTTTTGGTATTAAAAATATGTTTGTCAATTTTTCGTTTACCTTATATTTAATTACTTCTAGAGGGAGCTATATCTATATAAATATAATAGTACTGGCTGTTGCACGTCCATGTAAGTACTTCGCAGAATGTAAATGGATCTTCACCAAAATTAGTATGGCGGTTCATTAGGTCCATACAAATTTTCAGTTTTACTGTTTTAATGGGCGTTTTTTTTACCACTATTTCGCCCCCTGTAGTTGGATCTTCACCAAATTTAGTATAGAGGTTCATTGGGTCCATGGGGAGTTACATACAAATTTTCATTTTGCAATTTTTATGGGTGATTTTGCATTTCTTTACCCCTACTTCGCTCCCTGTTGATAGATCTTCACCAAATGTGGCATAAAGGTTTGTTGGGTCCATGAGGAGATACATGCAAATTCTGGAATTTGCAGTACTTATGGGCGTTTTTTCAATTACATATAAGGGATTCAACTTTTTATATCCTAAGATAACCTTTCATTAATCATGAATTTACTTAACTTCCGTCCAGGGGACAGATACTCCAGCTGGTAATAAATATTTTAAAATACCATGTAATGTTAGAAATATATGGATATTCTGACTGCCTTCATAACGAAAATGATGTATTCATGAAAAAAATATAAGTTTAAATTAAAACATGCTTTCATTGAAAATCTGATGAGTTAGTTTTTGGTTAAAGAAATTTTAGTCTCCTTAAAAAACCGTTATTGCTACATCAGAAAAATTGGATCACTTCTGATTTTATTTTTCTAATAATTATCACTCTACTTGATATTACCAATATAAATCAGGTTGCTGTTTATAAGGGAACTAATCATAATTTTGCGTAAATATAATCACATATTCAATTGCTGATCAATGTATAAACGCATCCAGATCTGTTTAGTTCTGTTATATTCGATTTAGTATTATCGATTAAACGACAAGTCCGTGTTTCCTAGGATCTGTCTACAGTAATGTTCTGGTGCATTCAGTATTATTCGTTAAAAGAAGACATCTTGCTCAGATCTTTGGACAGTCTTGTTATAGTACACAGCGTGGTCACAAGTAAATAGACACCACATTTTCAGAAAAAATTAAAATTTTCAGTTATATTCACGTGAATTGATATATTTATAATTTAATTAATATCTAGTAGATCTTCCTTTCACTTCGTGGAGTTCGTTGATCCTTTGGGGCATCGTGAGAATCATCTCGTCAATTTTAGATTGTGGGATTTTCGCCTACTCTTGCTTCAAAACTTGGAGTAGATCGCTCTTCGAAGTTGGTTTTCTTTTGTTTCTTGACTTGCCAGTCGAGTATGGCCCAGAGGTTTCGATGGGGTTCATGTCAGGAGATTGGCTCGGCCAGGGCAACTTCTGGATACCATTTTCTTCCTGCCGCTTTTGGGTGTTTCTAGCAGTGTGACACGGTGCTCCATCTTCCTGGAACAATGCTGTGCTCTTGTCCACGAAACCCGAGGAATAAAGTGGCAAGAGTCCTTCCTCCAATATTTTGGCATATTTCGCAATATTTATGTTGCCAACGCACTTCACTAAGCTCGATCTCCCACCAACCCAAACAGCTCCCAAACCATCACGCTGAAACCACCATGCTTCACAG
>NW_013666667.1:245250-282942 GCF_000517525.1 Limulus polyphemus | reverse complement strand
CTGCTTTGTTTCCCCGCCGTGTTTCCTGTACTGCACGATGATTCTGTTGACTGCTGAAAGCGGGATTCCCAAATTCTGCGAAAATTGCCGCTGAGTAATTCCACCATCTGCTTGACCAACTATCCTTCCTCTATCAAAATCTGACAATTCGAGAGAATCTTGAGTTCTAGGCATGTTGTAGCACAAGATAATTAGTGTGCGGACCATTTTCATTTATATAGTGCTCTGTGAACACAAATTAGTTAGCATAAATCAGTTAAATGACGAAAAACTAAGTGTCTATTACTTGTGACAACTCAATGTAGGAAAAGCATTTTGGATTAAAAGATCAGTCCTTGTTTACCTAGATCTGTCAACAGTGTTGGTCTAGTTAGTTAAAACCCGTTAAGTATTTATAGAAATGGCAGAATCGCAGATATTAGAGAATGAATTTGATATGTTTCTGTAACTAACATCTCCAAGTTTGTGAGTTTTGTAATATTCAGAAATGTATATAGATTGTAAAGATCTATCAGTGTCAGAAATATGACATCATAATAACAAAAGAAATTTGGAGGTAAACTTTTTATATAATTTTAATATGCAAGTGCATGTGTAAAGAACTACTCATTAACTAGTGAACAATACATCCAACAGAGAATTATCTAGTATTCGCAAGTGTGGTAATGTGGCGCAGGCCAAAACTTTCAAAAGGGAGGTTCTTTTAGTGACCCATTCTAATAGCGGGATGTCAAATAAACTATTTTTAACAGGCTTTTCACGAGCCAGTGGGGGAAATATTGGTTAAAAGAAAACCCTATCCAATCCGGTTTTTCTTAATTTGAAATGAAATTGTTTGGACATTTTTGTTGGCTAAAAAGAAGACATTTCCCACACTCTTTTAGTGTTGGAGTTGTAAAAAGTGATTTGAAGTGGTAAGGTGACTGAAATCCGTCAGCACATCATGAGTTTAACAGCCAAGCACAATAAGCATGGAAGTCTCCAAATGACACATAGAGGTATTCGAAAACTATTTAGAACCACCTTAGTAGATACTGTGCAGCAGGCTGAGTACAACATTATACCTGTGGCTACTTTCGAAGTGTTCCTGTCTGCTCATCCCACTGCTGACTATCGTGATGCTTTGACCTTCCCTATCGAATCACAGGTGAAGTCGTACATATCTCATTTGAAAGCTAAACATAAAAAGGTGATAGCAGAAGCATAAAAGGTTGGTAATTGCTTAATTAATGATGCTGAGAATGTGGCTATCTTGATATATACTGAATTTACTCCCAATGGGTAGACCTTAGTACTAGCTAGTATGGAGACTTCAGGATGCTGCATTTCACTTCAGAATTTATCAATTGACAAATGAAAACTCGTTTCGAAAAGATACATTCAAAACACCCCCTTGGCTCCTGAGGGATGTGTTAAAAAATGAAGTGAAATTCAAATTACTGGAAACATAGTTTATGTTTTATGTAGATATAACTACAGAAACGGCACAGTGAATGAGTTTTATATAGAACAGTACAGTTAATGTCTTTATATTTATATATACATAGAGAGTTAGATATGTTTATTTATACAACAGCACTATTAACGTGTTTCTTATGTATCTGTAGACACAGTGTTAGTTCTTACATAGAATAATATATTTAATGTGTTTATATAGGAATAACACAGTTAATGTACTTAATATAAAAAAAAAGGAAAGAGAAAAAATTTCCTGAACGAATTTTTCATAGAGCAGTTTAGATTGATAAATGTTTACATCAGAGACAGAAAGGAGTTTGTACGCAACCATCTAATTCTTTTCAAGGAGGGGGAAAATTATATACAATAAATTATGAGGTTACTATGGGTGTTGCATCATTCAGTTGCAAGACGTAAATTTATTCTAACTTGAATTTTTATTCATACATTCTTAGTAAGATAGACAATAATAACGCTTTGCACATCAGTCACACTTGTAGACATATTTGTCAGTTTCATAAACACAAAGAAGAATATTTAGCGACAATGCCTCATAGTGAAAAAAATGGTGTTCTACTGCTAAGAAATCTCGAGAAACCAGCTTTCGTTGGCCACGTGTCCTTGTATAAGGATTTGTGTATCACGGCTCTCAATAACAGATTTAATCATCGAACAACTGTTATCTTTTATTTTTTGAGTGAATAAGTTAATTTTTCCTTTAAACTATTGTCATTAGCTTTGTAACTTGTAATGATTAAAATAAATTTGAATACTACTAGTTTTTAAGTGAATTTAGAATTAGGGGAAGACCTAAATCTCCCAAACTGGCTGATGCTTTGGATGCTATTAAGGGCCGTTAACCCATTCACTGCAATTGGGACATATATTTCATCATCTTGACTATCATCACTAGATGGAGAGCTAGCATCCTCTTATCTCGCTGGCCCTTCATCATCACACATTTAAACACCACTTGACTTACTTTCACTATCTGAGTCAAGCATATTTACATAGTAATTAGATTTATTACTCGCCGCTCTAGCGATGCATGGTTGGCACACTTTTGGACATTCTACTTAGGTATCTTGATAGTTACTGAAGGACTGAGTTGAAAATATTGAAAGAAACCATACATCACGATTAGGTGGGATGACAATAAATACTTTCCAATTCATTTTACACCCATACGTCACACGCAACAATTTTGAATCACAATGGGAAACATTTGTCCCAGTCACAGTAGGAGGGGATGGGAGCATTGGGAACTACATGTCCCAACCACAGTGAAAAGGTTAATATATCTTATATCTAAATTAAGCTCTGGAAGAGTCAAACTCCTCTATAAAAAGTTGTGTTCTTCATTTGGTTTACGAATGCTAGTGAACTGTGTAAACCAGTGAGATTATTATTAGAGCCAAGACACTTCAAAATGTTTTAGAGGCAAAAGCAATGCAAGATCTTTCCTTCAGTGACACATTTACGCTGATATTTATTACTTTTTTCGAGAAATAGCAAACCGAATAATAAATATCATGCAAGTCATTTTGTAATAACACAGCCCCAGCAAGGACACCAATGCCATTAACAGCCAATCTGAATAGCTTGTTCAAATCAGATGCCACAAGTATTGGTGCACTTACAAGCATGGCCTCCACTCAAACAAAAACTCTTTGACAATCTCCAGACAAAAAAAAAAAAAACTTCACTTTTTTATTCGTAAGTGGAAAAACTACATCTGAAAAATTCTGACAAAATTGTTTGTAATATTCGCCCATGCCTAGGAAATGCATCAGTTCCTTCTTGTTGGGTACAGAAAAGTTGACAACAGCTTCAGCTTTTGAAACTACTGAATGTACCTTACTTTGAACAACAACACGACTGAAAAGATTACATTAGCCTGACTAACCTTACTTTTCATAAAACTGATCATTAACTTTCGATAGTCTTTCAAACAACATACAGAGACACTGTACGTTTTCCCCAAGTGCTCCTATATCCAACCATATCAAAAATGTGCAAGTGACAACCCTCAAAACATTATTGACATCATTCATTAAATGCTGAAAGATGGCACAGGCATTTTTCATTTCAAACAGCATTACAAGATACTGCCACAGGCCATCAGGAGTAATGAAGACTTATACCTGTTTTACACTTTCAGTGAGAGGGATCTGCCAGTATCTGTTTAATAAGTGAAATTTACTTACTACTTTTGCATGACCAATTTTATCAATACAAACATTAAACCTAAGAATAGAATATGAGGCAGTTAACGAAAACCATTGTCAGACTTGGGTAATAGTATACTGGGAGAACTCCACTCACTTTGACTCGTTTAATAATCATGGGTCACAGCATTTGTCCTATTTGGGATATCCAAGAACAGATTAACATATTTGTGTAATAGAAATTTCACATCATATCTCATACCAGAAGACAGATGGCTAGACTAATTGTCAAGATTAGCGAGTACTTCAGAATTCTAGAGCTTTGTGTTTGAGAAATACTCACTAAGTGAAAATTCATGATTGTTTCATCTGGGAGAAACTCAAAAGACTCACTTGACACAGCAGAAGTCAGAGATTTCTTAGCAGAGCCATTCTCCCTCTCTGTTATGATATTCTTTTAACATATTCACATGACATACTCGTTTTTGCTTTCCCGTTTAAGGTGTATTAAGCACATAATCTAAATCCCAAAGTTACTTTTCAATAACATACCTGATCATCTGGACCAAAACTTCTAGCACATACCTTTTTTGTGTATCATACTATCATGTCTTCTTGAGAATCCTGCAACTTGTCCCTAGCAATGGAGCATGCTTTCATTATTCTGTCTTTGAAATTCGACATGTAGTACAATAGATTTAACTTTGTCTTCTTTCATAACCATTATCTTTCAATAATTAGAGTGAACCATGCACAAACATAAACACAAATGGACTTGAGTGGAAGGTCTCTTGGGCTGCAAACAAAAACAAATAGATCCCATCATTCCAATCTTTCTAATCCTCCTTGAGACTGTGGATGGTATGTGCAATATTTGTATATTTTCTTTGTCTTTTAAAAAATTATAATGTTTTCTTGTTTATAGTTAAGCACAAAGCTATACAATAAGCTATCTATGCTGTGCCCCCTATGAGTATTAAAACTCAGTTTCTAGCAGTAGAAGTCCATAGACAAACTGCTGTGTCACTGGGGAAAAGCATCACTTGTTAAAAATTGTTTTTCAAAAACAGGACAGCTACATGGTTTCTCTCTCTTGCATGCCTTCTTTGATGTGTATTTAAGTTACCACTTATTAAACTTTCAGCACACTCTTTATATTCCTCTCTACACAAGTCACAAAGTGTTACTTAGTTACATTCAAAATTTAATTCAACCACTTTATTATCAATTTATTTTAATGAAATTAGCTTTATCAAGTATATCACAATTCAGTTTTATATTGTCTTAGTTTGTATTCCTTTATTTCAAAAGAAACCTCTAAAACAATAATGAAAACTTCAGTTTTGTTGTCACTAGACCTGCTTGCAGTTAAAAATACCTTAGCTTCTTCTATTTCAGCTCTACTGTGTTAATGTACAAATTTTGTCTAGATGGTCAAAGTACACATATACACCCACTACATTGTTGGCGAACTCTGTTACCTAGTGTATAGTTATTTATTTCTCATCTTATACGTATTAGTTTGATAGACAATTAAGTTGCATTTAGGCTTTACTTTTATGTTTTAGTTAATTATATATTATTAATTTTAAAATTCATATTTGAAAGGTTTAATTATTTTTTATAAAATAACCAAAACTTCCCTTCAATTTGCAAGTCTTAAGTTTCTAAGTGAGTGAAAAAACGTTTACCTGCAGCTAAAGCATCTCTGCTTATGACAACTCTTCTATCTCCCAAAGACACCTGTTGACGTTCGTCGACATAAATAATCAACGATAAAGAATAGGAAAGGAAAATAAAACATTAAATAGAAACTATAAGTGAAATTATGCACGTGACCCAAAGAAGATACTTTAAAGATTATTCAATGAAAAGATAAAAGGTATGTACATATTTCTATTTCTTAATTTTAAGCATTTCATTGCACCATATGTTGATGATAACAGCCAGTAAGATATTGTAGAGAAAATGAAAAATAAGAACATTCATCTTAAAACAACTTTTGATATTCATTTAGGAAGTTATAGAAATTATGTACATAAAATATGAAAACTGTATGATAAAAAATAGTATTTAATACATAACATGAAAGTCACCTTGCAGCTGAACTATTCAGAGTGTAAGTATAAATAACTACATTAAATAACGAATTTTTAGTAGAAGTAATGGAAAAAAATCAAAATTAAATGTTTTATTTTTCTGAAATTACACACGTTTAGGAAAGTTCTTGTCAAATTTCAAACAATTTCATCCACTAATTTTATTTTTGAAGTTAAATATGACAAGAGCTACATTACATCCCTACATTTTAGGGACCCGATAATCATAGTTAAAAATTGTTTCTTTCCAAACAGCACAACTATATGGTTTCTCCATGGTGTGTCTTTCTTGATATCTTTTCAAGATACTACTTGTTCCAAAGTGTTTCACACAAACTCCACAGCTGTGAGGTATCTCACCAGTGTGTGTTCTTTGATAAATTTCTAACTCACTCTTTTTTTTACAATCTGTTTTCTACACACTATACGACTATATGGTTTCTCCCAGTGTGTGTAATCTTTAGTGTTTTAAGTCACACTTTGTTCCAAACTCTTTTCCACAATCTATACATCTATATGGTTTCTCCCCAGTGTGTCATCTTTGATGTTATTTTAAGATACTATTTATACCAAAGTGTTTTACACAAACTCCACAGCTGTAAGGTATCTCCCCAGTATGTTTTTTTTCATATATTTCTAACACACTCTTTTTTCCAATCTGTTTTCTACACACTATACAACTATATGGTTTCTCCCCAGTGTGTATTTTTTTATGTGTTTTTAAATTACTGTTTGTACTAAACTGTTTACCACACAATGTACAACCGTAAGGTTTCTCCCCAGTGTGTATTCTTTGATGTACTTTTAATTCACTCTTTCTTTTAAACTGTTTTCCACACACTGTACAACTGTAAGGTTTCTCCCCAGTGTGTATTATTTGATGTCTTTTTAAGACACTATTTGTACTAAAGTGTTTTCCACACACCATACAACTGTATGGTTTCTCCCCAGTGTGTACTCTTTGATGGTGTTTTAAGTTACAGTTTGATATAAATTGTTTAGCACAAACTGTACAACTGTAAGGTTTCTCGCCAGTGTGTATTCTTTGATGTGTTTTAAAATTGCTGCTTCTACCAAAGTGCTTTCCACACACTGCACAACTGTAAGGTTTTTCCCCGGTGTGTATTCTTTGATGTACTTCTAATTCACTGTTTGTTACAAACTGTTTTCCACAAACAGTACAACTATAAGGTTTCTCCCCAGTGTGTATTCTTTGATGTACTTCTAATTCACTTTTTGTTCTAAAATGTTTAGCACAAACTGTACAACTGTAAGGTTTTTCCCCAGTGTGAATTCTTTGATGCCTTTTTAAGAAACTATTTGTACTAAACTGTTTTCCACACACTGTACAACTGTAAGGTTTCTCCCCAGTGTGTATTCTTTGATGTACTTCTAATTCACTCTTTGTTCGAAAATGTTTAGCACAAACTGTACAACTATAAGGTTTCTCCCCAGTGTGTATTCTTTGATGTACTTCTAATTCACTTTTTGTTCTAAACTGTTTAGCACAAACTGTACAACTGTAAGGCTTCTCCCCAGTGTGTATTCTTTGATGTTGTTTTAAGTTACAGTGTGATATAAATTGTTTAGCACACACTGTACAACTGTAAGGTTTCTCCCCGGTGTGTATCCTTTGATGTTGTTTTAAGTTACAGTGTGATATAAATTGTTTAGCACACACCGTACAACTGTAAGGTTTCTCCCCAGTGTGTATTCTTTGATGTTGTTTTAAGTTACATTTTGATACAAATTGCCTAGCACACACTATACAACTGTAAGGTTTCTCCCCAGTGTGTGTTCTTTCATGTCGTTTCAAGTGACTATTTCTATCAAACTGTTTCCCACACACTGTACAGTGAAATGTTTTCTCTCCAGAGTGTATCCTCTTTTGTTTTTTTAGGTTATAATTTTTTTTCTGACAACTGTATAGTTTATTATGACACTGGTGTATATTAGATGATTTTAGGTTATTTCCACTTAACTCGGTTTCTCCACAAGTATTTTTGCTTGGAGATATTATGTCTTCTGTAAAGAGATCTTCTTTTATGACATCATAACCAGGAATCTGATTCCCACAACAGATGTTCACACTGGCCTTTATATCTAAAATATATATAAATGATGCCACAAAAATAGTTAATAATAAATATATCATACATTACTTTATTTGATGAACATCTAAATATATTTTAATGTTCTAATATGATCAACACAAATATCAATATCAAAATATTCAAGTTATAACTACATTTCACACTTTATAAAAACTTTTCTACTTTTCTAGATTGGAAAAGCAGTGAAAACATGAACTGTTGGTAACATACAACAGTTAAGAGAAGTTTTTAATTGATAGTCTAAAATTGCCTGTGGAAAAATGATAGTACATTGTTACAATAACGAACATTACTTTCCTGGATTAACTGTTAGAGATTTTCTAGCTTGAAGTGGTTGATTATCATGAAATCTTCTAATGATTTGTCTACTTTAACAGGTTAATTAACACCAATAGTTCATAGTTCCTGTTCAAAAGTTCTATATATGTGTTTAATAAATATTTATAAATGCCAAGCTTAGACTAAACTAAAATGTTTACATAATATTTTTTTTTTATCAAGTTTAGGTATTATTCTTGTGACTAGAAACTGCTTGATTACTGACTTCAGCATGCTAAATTAAGAGGTGAGAGATTTAGGATTATTCATGTCTCAGATTCTATACGGCTGGTAATGATCAGAAAATCACATCTATGAAAATAAATATCTGCAGTACATTCTCCAAACATGTTGAAACATTAATCTATAGAAATGGGTTTATACATGAAAAACCAGGAATATAATAAACAATGGTCGTTAGAAAGTTTCTTAGGATTTCATTTCATAGAAACAAGTACTGTTCTCCCCATTTTTTTCAGCTAGAAAGCCAGATAAATTATGATAGTTATAAAACATTGTTTCCTTTGTGTGTGTTATTTTCTGTGCTCTTAGATGTGCTATACTACATTGTTTTTAGTACAGAGTATTGTCTATTTTGCCTTCAGTTTGAAAGTTTCTCTCAAAAAGTTTGTCGCCAAGCGTAAGAAAAGCTTTAAAGTCTGTTATGCCATAGCTAAACAGCCAGATGAATTAATGTACTTATAAAACATTGTTTGCTTTGTGTGTATTATTCTTGCATTCTTAGGTGCATTATTTGAGTAAGTAAAAACTATTTTGTGTACTGGTACCATAAATATAAAAAGTTTGCATAAATTTATTCAGCAACCAATAGCAAAAAAACAAGAGATTACAGTTGAGTGATATATTTCTTGTTTTTGATGTATATTCTATATTTATCATTATAAAAGTAAATCAAATATAACAATTACAAATTTGTGTGACTAGATTAAATAAGATAATGAAAATAATAATAACAATTCTTCACGAGATATGCTCAGAGCAGCTCGTAGGTTATATCATTCAATATGGTTACTTATGCTACATAAGTAACTTACAACTAGTGCCACAGGATTATTCAGTTGACATGAGTAAAAGGGCTATAAAATTAGGTATAAATAGACATATACTATTAGCAGTTTTAAGCTATTTATGATAAACAAAATGTACTTTCATGTTACAATCTGCAGTCACACTAGAAAGAAAAAAAGGTAATTTAGAATTATTTGGTATTTTTTTTTAATGTAGTTACAAGGTCGGTCAAATTGACAGATTGTGTATAGAATTAGGGTAAATAAAGTAACAACTAAAGATGAAAAAGTATTTTTAATCTTAACAAGAAAATCACTTTGCAATTGGAGTAGTCAACACTCTGAGCCCATACATTCATGGACCAATTTTCAGTACAAATTCTTAATTAAAATACCTGACTTTTATTTATAAAAGAACTGAAAGCTTGCCAAATTTCATAAAGATACATAAGTATATTAAAAGTTACAGTATGGAAATTGTTATGGTTACTTTAGGGTTACATGGTCAGTCACACCAACCAAGTCTGTATTGTAAGTGTTAAGCCAGTGTCAAAGAAATTAAGTATTAGGAGATATCTGTACTTACCAGATGTTCTTTCTAACCCAGATTCGATATCTCTTTGAAATTCAATTTCTGTTTTCACATTTATAATATTATAGTGTGAGCTATTTTGATCCTCATCATCACTATAACTGAATTTTGAAATAACATCATCTTGTAGCAGATCATCAGGCTTCTAAAATCAAAAATACACTGAATTGTTTAACAGAAATAACAATTAGTGTTATCATTACATACAGTCTCCACAGTTCACTAATTTAAAACATGATGATATAATTAATAAATCTAATGTTTCAAACTTAGTTATGTATGTAAATAGTACTCAAACTATTTAAATACAACATATTTTGTGTCTAATTCTACAGGCAAACAAAACATATAGGAAAAATTTAGAAATGCAATTTTATTTTTGTTATTTTTATCTCCATACTTTGGATTGACATACAAGACATTAAGAAATTATTCTGTAGAAAACACAAAGTAACTACTTTTTTATTTAAATACACAAGAAATTATTCTACATGAAACACCCAATAATCACTTTTGTATTTAACCAAATTCAAAGTAAAAATATTGAACTTTATATAGATATCCTACTGGAGTGAAGCATCAGAGTTATCTACAGAAAGAAAAATAAGAAAAAATAAATACAAAAGTAAATACATACCAAAAATGTCTTAATTTTATTTTTACAAAACCAGAACCTGAAAAGAACTATAACTGGTAAAATTCATAAAACCACAATTAATCTGGACAGTGTCAACAATGTCAAAGGCAAACTTTGAGAGAAAAAAGTCTAAAATGGTGCTTTCACTGGTGTTCTTTTAATTGGAATGGAAGCACAATGTGGGCAATTGTGATCCCAGTGTCATCAAAGCCACATATTGGCAAATCAGTTCCTTGAAGAAGAAATTGATGAGTAAAGAAATTTTCCAAGGTAGAGCCTTGTCAAGACAACTTCCTCTTTCTGAATCTTATTGCAACTAGATAGCCAAACAACAAAAAAAAAGGCTTTATCTGGAAAACTTTGTGATATTGCTCACCCCAAATTAACTGCCAGCTGATTTCAAACCATCATAAAAATGGAACAGAAGCATGTTTCATGAGGTGTTCACAAAAGAGAAGTCTGTAGGTACTTCCACTCAGGGGTATCTGACTTTATTTGATGATTTAAAGAAGGGCCACAGGTAGGGATGCACGGGTACCCAGCCAGGTATTGGACTACCTGGTAATACTCGGCTCTGGCTGAGTGTCGAAGTTAAAAACAGCCAAATCTGGGTAATTGAAAATGGCGTCTAAGCCCTATTCTTTGTGGCAACTTACACAGTACTGAAAGTTACAGTCAATAATTGGTTTCCTTTAAAAAAAAACAGTTCTGAGCAACAAAGACTGAAAAAAAAACACATTTGATATTTATTTAGGTTTTAGGAGTTATACAAATGATATTTGAAAATTTTAATATTAATGAAAATTACTTATGACTCATAGAGGGAAACAACATCCAGTGTAAATTGTAAATAGTTTTTCAATGAACATTAACGTGCTCTTCTCTACTTGCAGAAGGTAAACATGTTATGTACATTGTAAATAGTTTTTCATTGATACTGAGGTGTTTTTTCCTTTTTTTTGAGTTTATTAAATTCTACTTATGGGACCCTTGAAAAAAAAGTTAGATTCCAGAACCCTTCACTGTGGGACCCCTAGTGAGAATCCTGGATGGAGGATGAACACTGATCTTGTAGAACTGAAACTAAGCTACTTAATATATGGATCACTAGTATGCTGACAAAAATGCATGCAAATGGCTTTAGATGAAGACAACATGAATCTGTATGCTGTGTTCTACTCAGACAAGCAAATGAGGGTAGTCTGAAGCTGCTGCTCAATAAATCAGAACATTACAAGATGCAGGAGAGAGATGACACAGCATCTCATAATGAATATTGTTCATCCCTACTGATGCACTGCCAGATCAATGAAGAGTGACTTTAATTTCCACCATAGTGACTTTTGACTTGAATAGAAGGTGGCAATGTTTCCACTCAAGATTTGATGGTCAAAAAGGCAGGGGAAGAGTCAGATGTGCTAGAATAGACAGAAGCACTCCCCAAGAGTATTGACAATGCCCTGTAAATTAGCAAACTCTTAGACATTGAAATGCAAGATTGAATGTAGATGAAAGGTAAACTTCCCATTTACCTTTAAAATCTCGTTCCAAAGAACTTTAGAACTAGCAATGGAAATAATACTGGAAGCAAACTTAATCCAAGATTCTTTCTAGTTTTGAAGTCTGATCTGCCAACATGGACATGAGCCTGCTCAATGGCCAAGTGGTTAAAAAGAGTGGTTTATCTGCAGAAGATATCCCAGGACTGTTTTTGAGCCTTTTATGCCTGTTGACAGTAAGGATACCACCACTGATGAGGATACCATGTCAAAGAGGTCGAGGTTTTAGGGATTGATCAGCTGCCTGGACAATACAGTCAGTTACTGCCTTCACAAAATTTTTAATAGAGGAAAGGTTAACAACAGCCAAATCAAGCTCCAAAAGAAAGAGAGCTTGTGGACATGCTCCAGCTTCCACTATGGCACACGATTGAAATGGCATTGACCACATCATATCTCCCTAAGAATGGTCACTGCCTTGGGAGAAGGGAGCAAATGGATAGAGCAGTGGCAGTAGAAATATGTATCAATCTAATATTCAAGAGAGGGAAATTGTGATCCAAGAGAATATATTCCACAGACTGACCCCTTCCATCAATATCTCCACCACTCCAGAATAAGAAGTGAGATGACACACCTGGTGGCAGGTATAAAACAAAGTATGATGGTATGTCCAATAGACACACAAATGGCAGTAGCCTATAGTGGTGTATTGAGTGGCAAAGTCATGATGGGTGCAAACAGAGGTACCACAGTCACATGAACCCCTCCATCATTCAACCTGTTCTTCCTGTACAAAGAAAATGTTGAATGTTGACAGTATTGATAGGTCTCAGGAACTTCTTCTGCAAGAAGATACACACATGACGGTAAGAACCAATCAATGTCTAAATGTTATCTAAATTAGTAATAACATTTGACAGTGACCATTTTTACTTAAAAGGAACGAGAGAACTGGGTGGAGAGTCTTTTCAATTTGATTTATGAATATTGCATTTCTTTTTAATTCTAATGGTCTATTAACCTACATGAACTCTGCTCTGGGTCGATGAGACATGTCCCTGTCAAATAAATGTAATACCAGTAAGTGAGTCTGTGATGAAATGATGACCTTTCAGCCAAAGGAAATGGAAACAAACATTCACTGGTTTCAGTGGTATAGATGTAGATTAGTGTAGATGTTGACTTGTCTAACAAACTATCCATGGAAGACAGAAGATCTTCAATATGGGGAGAAAATATTCCACTGTTCTGTGGCAGTGGAACACAGTGCAACAGTATAAGGGAATACCATCATACAAACTCAGGATAATTAACATTAATAGTGTTTAGCCTCTGTACCACCTCCTTCTCCATCTATATAGGGCATGATGAAAAGTAGATGGAGTGGAAAACATAGCAATTAACATACAGAGATGAAAGTGTCCCTTTCCTAAAAATCCTGAAAATAATCGAAGCCAAGTAAGGGGGGTCCGGCACCCAAAATCCTGCATTTTGATGCATTTTAGTACTTAAAATTCACTTAAACAAGTTACCCCATTTTTCTTACATCAGTGATTATCAAATACATGTGAGAAATATCAAATCTGATTCCCCTAGTTAATGGATAATTTTCAAGAGTGCATTCTTTGGAATTCATAATTTTCACTATTGGATGTCAAAACTTATATAAAGTAATACTTTTATAACTTACACTCAGTACTACATATGTGTTTTTGAAATGTGTATGATTCAACTGAGACTAAACAGTTCACACAATTATGAAATTGAATAGATTCATTATTTTTTTAGCAATGTTTTTAAATCAGACAGATATTTATTGTAAAATCAAACTCATTCAGTTTACAAAAGATCTTATCAATCAGTCAAATTTTTCTTGTAATTTGAGCTCATTCAGTATAAAATATTATCAGTTACCACAGAAAACACAAAAGGAATATTTCTTATAACCATGCCACTTCAAGGATTTCAAGTCCATCAATAAAGCACTAAATTATACATATACCATGGAATGCACTGCAAATTCTGTACAAAGTTCATAGTTCTATAATAATAAAACAAGACAGTCTGCTTAGGAAAGAGAAAACGAGTTGTGACAGTGACACTAACAACACTAGATCTTTTTCTTCCTTGGTTTTTCAACATCCTCACTGTTTCGTTTTCTCTTGCTAGCTCCCCTCTTTGACCATATTGCTTTTTTAATGTTTTGAGCAATTGTGTGCACTGATTGCTTTCATCCATGTTTAGAATGAGCTGGATTTGGCAGTGCTTTTTCTTCTTTCCTCGTACACGCCAGCAAGCATTGCGAGACTACAAAATGGCGGCGCCCTGTCGCCGAATGTAAACAAACCACGCGATTGCATAAACGCTTATCTATGGCATGGAACACCAAAATCCGATAAATAATTTTAAACAATGTGTTTCTCCGGAAGAAAACTGGAGGTTTTCAGGATTTTTTAGAAATATCCGGATTTCCGGAAGACTTTCATTATTACAAATAAGATAGAGTGGTACGTGTATACACAATGTCTAAATTTATCCGCTTCGAGTTTATTTCACCACATGTCAGTGTTTGAATTTACTCATCGGATTCCACGTGACTTGTTTTAGCATGTAATTAAATAAAAAAATCAAAATAAACTAATGAATATAAACAGGAATGTTACGACGACAATATTTACATGAGACAAACATTTCAGGATACAATTATGCCATCATCAGAGAAGTCTTAAAAACAAGGCGAGTACAAATGAAGTAAAATCTGATGTAAAGCTACAAACTGGGCTACCTGCTCTGTGCCCATCGCGGTTAACGAGCCCCAAATGTCAGCGTTATAGGCATTATTGACCATAATGACAAATGAAAATGCCCACAAAAAAAAGGGAAATTTTAAGATCCTGCTGATGTTCCACAGTGAATTTCATGCTAGTATCTTTACTATCCAAATAGTGCATAAATTGTGAAGCTTGATAAGAAAGAGTTCTTGGAGATGGTAGAAGTGTCATCTACATACCTCCTATAATGGAAAGGTTTAAGCTGTTGTGATAATTCTTATAGCCAATGTCTTTCACGAAAACAGAAATAAATTGGTTAAAGATGGTATCAATCTGGAGCCCATACAAACACCGTCAACCTGATCATAGAGTTTTCCGTTCATAAAAAAAAAGAAGAAGAAGAAGAGATTTTTTTAGTAGCTAAGTCTATTAATTTCAAATAGACAAGTTGTGGAATAGTCGCACTGTTGTAAAACAGATCAGCACTTAACTGTATGGTTTCTTTTAAAGGTATATTTATATATAACGAATCAACATAAAAACTGGGAGAGTATACATTACTATCAGACTTCCACTGTTCTATTTAATTAGGAAATTCAAAACTGTTTTCTAAAGTGTACTCATTAATAGTGAGCTTACATATTCAAGTAAGAAACCAACCAAAGCATGAATGTAGATTCCACTGTTAGAAACTATTAGTCACAAAGGCCATTTATTTATTAATTTTAGGCAAATTATACAAAATATCTGAATGAGTTCCTGATGTTTTTTCCAAAGAGAATATTTTCTTCAATTACAGTAAGCATCTTTGCTTTAGGTTCCCTTTCAAAATAATGCAGCTTGAAATTTAGTGGAAACACAATATCTTCTGCTTTCTTTAAATAATTAAATATAATCAGCTTTATCTAATATTACATTACTATTTCCTTTGTGTGATTTGGAAATAAAAGAACTACAATTTTTACTCTGATGCTTTAAATTCGTCTAAACTTAAACCTAAAAATATATATATTTACCATTGTAATTATTAAAAAGAGTCAGTGCTATACCACTGACCTGAGTTTTAATATTACTGAAAAACTGACCTCAGTTCTTCTATATAGGTTAATGTGAAAATAGTTGCAAAATCTATTCTAACTGTACAAAATAATTCCCAAACTTAAGCCTATTAAGGATACTAAACTTTAAACCATGAGATAATAAAACTTTCTTCAACAACGTCCTCATAACATACTGTTGCGTTACGAGGTCACGTGACTAGTGTCACGCCCCCTGCTTTCTGGAAATATCTTGTACCTTCGTGAATTGTCGGGAGATTACTAGATATAGGGTAGCCTGGTATATATAAGAAGGACAATAGTATGTGTGTGTAGGTAATGAGTAATTGAACTGCAGTCAGAGAGAGACGTATTGTTGAAGTTAACGTTCGTTGTTACAGAGCGACTGTCGAAAATAAGTGTATCGGTAAAGTTATATTCAGAAAGAATAAACCAGTTTTATTAAGTAAGGATTTGTGTCGCTAAAGTTTCGTCGGAACGAAGTTACGGAAAGTTGATTAACAAACGGAGACGTAACAAAACTTTGAATAATAGAATATAACGTTATCAGGTTTTTCTATAAATGAATTTTTATCTAACTGTTGTTTTAGCTAACAGTTTTTTCCCGACTTATAAAAAGAATTTATTATTCTGTGACTCAATAAAGAGCATAAAATGTCCAAAATCCAAAGCCCAAACTTGGTTTTCTAACATCTTAAATGCCTCAACTGGTTGTCTTATTAACATGTTTTCAACAATTGATTTGTTTTTGCCTAATTTCAAAAGTAATTCAACTAGAGTTCTACCCTACTGTCTAGTGGTAAAACTGAGGAACAGACACTTTAAAATAGAAGAAATACTTTAAACTGAAATAAATGTAGCTTATTTTTATAAGGTTTTAGACATAATCTTTCAATTTCTAAATAAAGTTATTATTGATTTATTGTATCCATTTTTGATGATGTCAGCAACTGATTTATTCTGAGAAATCTAAAATATAATATAAACTTTAAGATTAAATACACTATCAACCACCCTTTTACTTATATTTTACCAAACCCCAATTTTGAAAATTGTAAATTTTTGTCATGTAATTTGAAACAGAAGGGTAGAGTTGCCAAAGTCCTATGATCCTGGTATGCTATATAAAAAATATAAAAGGACAGTCAGAATGAAAAGCTGAAAAAAAACTTAAGTCATTCCAAAATAACCCTAACTACTTATGTCATATATCCAAAAAATTAAATTCACCATAAAAATACATACAAATGTAATATTCCCACACCATACAAACTCAAATAAAATCAACATTACTGACAAACTAATACAAGTCAAAGTAATACAACTGAAATTCTAAGACTTTTATCTCATAAAGAAAAACAAGACACAAAAAATAAAACCTCCTGCCCCCACTGGCTACAAGCTTTCAGTCACTACCTTAGGTGAGATAAAAGGACTATTCTTAAGGCATTTATACAACTACATTTTTATAGCAATGTAAGTAACTTACTACTTTTGATGTAGAATCATTATATAGAAATATCCATTTAAAAGAAACCATACTGCTAAATGCTGGTCTGCTTTACAACAACAGTTCCCAACAGTATGATTATTCCAAAATCCACACATTTGAATATTGATAAATTTTGCTTCTAAAGAATATCATTTTCTTTTGACTGGAAAGTATTTGATCAAGTTGATAACAATGCTATACGCTTAAGACTGGTGCCATCTTTAACCAATTTATTTCTGTATTTTCATGAAAGACAATGGCTAAATAAATGCCCACAACAGTTTAAATATCTCTATTATCAGAAATATATTAACAACACCTTCAAGAAATCTGTTCAAACTTCTCAATTTCTTCACTATTTGAATAGTAGATATAGTAGCATAAAGTTCACTGTGGAACATCAGTGAAATCATAAACTATCATTTTTGGATACTTTAAATCAATAGTAGTAATGGTCAATTTGAATGTGAAGTGTATTATAAGAAAACATTTCCAGGCACGTATTTCAACTTTGCAAGCTTCATTCCAATTATCTTCAAAGAAAATTTAGTCAAAATATTTCATCTTGTATATAAAATGTCTAGCACATACATATGATGTCTTTCATAAAGAAGTTAATAACATCAAGGAATTTTTATGTAAGAATGCTTTTCCAATTTTTTTAATTGATAGAGTGCTTCATATTTATTCAAATAAGCAAAGCACCAGTATACCATGTACAGTTGAAATGCCAAAATATCCTATTTTCACCAATCTAACCAAGTGGGTAAATATTCTTTAATCATTAAGAATCAGCTGAAAAATGTCACTCGAAGGAAGTATCCACAAATACAGTTGAAATGTATTTAAATTCAATTGTTGCCTATGGTTTTCTTTAGATTTAAGGGCCAGGTTCCAAATTTACAATCATTATATGTAGTTTATAAGTTTACTTGTCCTTGCTGTCAGCAAGACTATATTGGTTCTACTAAAAGAGAACTGTAAACATTAATTAAAAAACATAAGATTTCCCCCAATTAAGTCAAGTGTAACTGAACATGCCCTAAAAAAATGTGACATTGTGTTCATTCCAGTTGGTTTTAAAGTCTCAGCTAATGATTAACAGAGCATTAGAATGAAAGAGAGATTACTTATTCATAACCTTAGGCCTAATATAAACATTGTTAGGATATGTAGTAAATTAGTTCTAGAGATAAGATTGAGTTAAATCTGCAGACAGAAGTTTCTGTCTTAAATCTGTTTTTTAATCTATATGCTTTGAGAACCCATGAATGGTAGACAGGTAATGAGATGAAATTTGGGGACATTGGATGGTTTATTACAATGTCATAATATGTCATTAAAAATTTGGTCATGAAGTTATTTAGAAAATTTATAGGGTGTCATGGTATAAACGACTGTTTGGTTTAATTATTAGTGATTAACTTATATTTGTGATTGAATACTTTATTATTTTTAAGTTTTGTTGTAATAACAGTTAAAAGCAGACGATTGTAGAAGGTTTTGTTAATAACTAATGGGTGTCAAGAACATAGAAAGTGGTCAAACAACTATGTAATAATGATATAAATAGCGTGAGATGAGCAAGAAGCAGAAGACAGACAACAATAGACAGATAATAGCAAATATAGCCGTGTGAAGATCTGATAGACCTAATGTTTAATATGTTAGAGTGAAATTAACAGTATAAAAAAAGATAAGAAGGATAATTTTATTCCATCAAAGCGTAGTTCTAAAGTAATTGAATCAGCCTGGGTACACTTTGACAAAAGGAACAGAGGATCTTCAGAACAAAGAAGACTAAACGAATTATGGTAACTTGCGCCACAACTGTAAGTGAATATTAGTACAATAGTAATATAGAGAAGATAGTTTGACTTGTCCACTGAAATTCTAAAGTAATAAATAGGCCTATGTGGACTTTTGACAAGAAGAAGAGTACTATATATAAATAGTGTTTATGATAAGCCTGTAATCTCTATAGTGTGAAGACTTTGTTGTAGATACGTTTAACTTGTTCTGAATATATATATATATATATTATTTGAAAACAAGTAAGTGTGTGCTGTTTATTCATTGTTGAACTTATCGCTAACAAGTCACAGACACCTACTGTAGAAGAATCCTAAGCCCAACAACAATATACTATATATTTATATACTATTAAGAAATACAAGTAAAAGC
Organism: Limulus polyphemus; assembly: GCF_000517525.1. NCBI lineage: Eukaryota > Metazoa > Arthropoda > Merostomata > Xiphosura > Limulidae > Limulus > Limulus polyphemus. Next base: position 263,521 of record NW_013666667.1, on the reverse strand, counting down.
CATTTATTTCCACAATTGGCAAAAAGAAGAACTTATATATATAAAATTATTATTTTTTAAATCTGACATAGGGTAACCATTTTGTAACTTGAAGCTTCATTATGTATGTGGAAATGATTGAAGTGTGGTACAAGATACACAACGCTAAATGTATTTTAATTGACAAAGGTTTCTCTTGCTCCATAACAAATATGCCAATTAACTGTTACAGATCAAACTCCCTTCATGAAATTTGGCATCAAGTTTTACTTTCCGTGGAGCTTCTATGATACAACATCGGTTGATCATTCAATATGTACTTTTTATTGCCAATTTCAATGAGAAGCAAGAACAGTTGAATTCATGTTGTATCTATTCTATGTTACATAGGCTTCCACCATCATCAGGACACATCACTGCCCATCCCAACCCTACATGAACAGCATCTACTTGATACAGCTGATCAAAGCTGGGATTATACTGATGAGAGGTATATGCATTATACAGGTGACTAAATGACATTACTGTAAATTAATTCAAATGCTGAAAGATTACATAACGGTAATGTTTGTTTTAAGTAGATATCATGCAATACTCAGGCAACACACTGATATTTTGCTGATCAATTCTAACCAACATAACATGACAGTGTACATTCCTCAATCCATCAGCATACACAATGATATATATTATTGGATTTGTTGACAAATATAATTTTTTTTTAAAACTACATCACAAGTAATTAACACAGAGAACATAACGTTCACACTATATAAATCAGTACATGCTAATGACCACCATCTTGTAAATCATAATATCATAATGATGTGTAATATAAAAGCTATCGTATTCATTATACGTGTTCAAATTTCATTTAAATATAATATGGATATTTTAGGATCTTGCAGACAATATCCCTTAGCTAATTTACATGATAATAATTATATTAATCACGAAACAATAATGAATACCACGTTAAATCAATCACAAAAATGCAGATGGCACGACAAAAACTTCATGTAACAATACTGTGCACTACATGTCAGTGTTCCAGACCAACTTTCAAATGATCACTTATCAACAAATTCTAAAACCTAAGTGATAACAGAAATAAAACAGTCATGTAGTTTCCTAGATCTCCCCTTAACTTTCTTCTGCTTAAAAAAGAGGAACATAATTAGCAGTTTTCCCGAGTAGCAGGAATTTCTTTAATGCCCAGTAATATTTAGAAAAAACATACACAATCTCAATTTGTTCTTAAATTTCATCAGGACTAATTATTGTCAAGTCTAGTAACAAAATTTTTATAAATTTTGAACTTTTCCTTTAGACAAGTGCATTACCTATATTTTCACATTTATTTATGAAAATAGAATGAAAGTGATTTTTTACCTTTGAAAATGCCAATGTTGTACTATTGGTCTTTCACAATTTTATTTTCTTGCTTTTCATTAGAAAAATAATCTTATGTAAAGTATAAAAAGATGTGGTCTATCAAATAGTATCATTCTGCAAAGTTTAAAACTCATTCCCTGTAGTAACAGTGTCACCTGTCTTTGCTCTTGAACAAAATAAATGTTTTTCTATTGCTATATAAAAGGTGGAAAACAAAGTGAATTATATCATATTTTTCATAAAATAAAATGAACATTTTCTAGTAGGTGTCATTTCATATTGTGTTTTATTTAACACACCCTCTTTGGTGGTACAAAAAAAACATCGTTCATAGTTAAGTGATGGAACATTTTTTTTCTTGTAACATATGTTTTTCTGAAGCCACAACATGACACATTTAGAAATAATGTAGGCAAAAGCATATATGAATTAAAGCTGGACAAAAAATTTAAAACAAAAATTGTGTGGATTTTAAAATCTTATTAACAAAAAATGGCATTAGAATCAGTTCTATTATATTTAGGAAATATTTCCGAGGTGAAACTTAAGGTATAACAGTTTTATTTGGCATTCAATTTAATAATACATAATGATATCATATCCAGTTCAAAACAACTATTTAAATTTTATACACATATAATAGTTCAATATAAATAACCTTATTATTTGACCTTACTGATATAAAACATCTGATTACTACTACCACTACATACCAACAATCACATTTAGTTGCTTTTTTTTTTAATCTAGTTCCATTAATTTTCCCATTAAAATGATTTAAAACTGTCCAATCTGTCAATAATTTTAAGCACGGGTTACTTATTTATGTTTACAATGTGGTATGTATCACTATCTTTACACAAAGATGAAGTGCTTCACTAGAAATTCATGGCAATTTGTTTGTATATAAACATCTAGTAAAAATATTAAAAATGACTGATGATAATTTTTAAAAACTCTTATGACTAGGAACCCACTTAGAGACTAATAATGTTTGAAGATGGTTTGAATGGGTAACAAAGAAAATGTTATTAAAAGTTTAACATAGTAAGAAATGTACGATGTTTCAACAAGATTTTGTCATAAGCATATACAAGTAGTTTACTTGACACAGGGATACACATACAATATGAAAAAACTCTTAAAAGCAATCCAGAGTTATAAATATTAAGAATTAGAATGCTTACAAAAATGTAAACAGAAATTAGACCACCAAGTATACTGCTACCTCAAACCAGATAATTACGGAAGTATACAACACTATATCAACCACCAAAACAACTCAAATTTAATTCAAGAGATGTACATACACAACAAAAACTGTGGAAACTAAAACTGGAAGTCCAAAACAACAATGAAGTGTCACCTGACCTTTTTACCAACAGATGTGACCAGCTATTCAGTGACACAGAACAGTAACTTCTGAACAAAGGCCTCAACCACAAAATAGTTCCCTGCCTAGCCAGAAGACTAGTGATCCACTTCATAAGAGAATAAAAGGCTATCTGTACCTTAAACAATTTCAAGCTAGAAGAAAAAATCCAGATGTTGAACCACAAGACTTTTATTACAAGTAACTACAACTAAATGTGGTTTTCTGAAGTTCCACAAAACTGAATTTTAAACAACTTTTTAAAGACCATTAACACACTTAACCAAACATGTAAACTGAAAAGCAATCTCACAAACAATGAGATCAAATGTATCTATAATCTAAAGAAAGACAAGAACATTAAGAGTTAAAAAGTCAATAAAGGCAACACACTACTGTCATCATAAACAACAAGGAACACATCAACAAAATAAATCGTAAACTTTCTGATAAAAAGAAATTCGCACCCATTCCAAACAATCCAACAAAAACACATGAAAAAACAACTGAACAGAAATTTATCACAAATGAAAAAATAACTTAATTACTAATGACCTATATGTTTATCTATATAAAACTGACTTGCACAAACCACAACTTTATGACATTCCTAAACCACACAAACATTTGCCCCATTTGACCTATACTCCACTAATGACTCATTTAAGTATAAGCTTGGCAGGTACATAACCTGGGTTCTCACACAATATTCAACATTTGCAGGCTCCTTTTTCAAAGATGTCTTGAATTTCAAAAACACACTAGACTAATTAAAATCTAAAACCTTAATGGTTAGCTCTGATGTTGTTTCACTTGCCACTGAAGTTCCCACAATAGTGCTCTCAACCTCTACATTCAATTACCCTAATCCATTAATTCACATCCATAGCACAATTTTTGTCATCCTCATACAATTTACAACAGCTAAAACCAACTTCATTTTCAACAATGCTGGTTTAAGCATGGGCAATCTTGTTTCACCTGTTTATTGCCAAAATATTTATGACGAGCCAAAACAGCAGGCAAAAATTCTGCACTTCATCCCTCTATATACTGGTGCAGATAATATCAATGATAATTTTGCTGGATTCACTTTCATCAAGCACATAAAAACCTTCTTTGAGCATATAAACTCCATTCACCCCAACATTAAATTTACCATCAAACGTGAAAACAACAAAGTTATCTTTTCTTAACATTATTAGATCTGACACATAGTTCAAAACCACAATTCACCATAAGAACACGTCCATTGGTCTATACATCCACCAAGATTCTGTTCATGAAACCAAACAAAAAAATCAATACATTAGAAAACCTTATAATGACTGCTAAACAGATGAAGAAATGAACGTTATGAAGACTGCTAAACAGATGAAGAAATGAACCTCATAAAGACTGCTAAACAGATGAAGAAATGAACCTCATAAAGACTGCTAAACAGATGAAGAAATGAACCTTGTAAAACTGCTAAACAGATGAAGAAATGAACCTTGTAAAGACTGCTAAACAGATGAAGAAATGAACCTTATAAAGACTGCTAAACAGATGAAGAAATGAACCTTGTAAAGACTGCTGAAGAAATGAACCTTATAAAGACTGCTAAACAGATGAAGAAATGAACCTCTTAAAGACTACTAAACAGATGAAGAAATGAACCTTGTAAAGACTGCTAAACAGATGAAGAAATGAACCTTATAAAGACTGCAAAACAGATGAAGAAATGAACCTTATAAAGACTGCTAAGCAGATGATGAAATGAACCTTGTAAAGACTGCTAAACAGATGAAGAAATGAACCTTATAAAGACTGCTAAACAGATGATGAAATGAACCTTATAAAGACTGCTAAACAGATGATGAAATGAACCTTATAAAGACTGCTAAACAGATGATGAAATGAACCTTATAAAGCATTTCTTCATTCACATGTACAAATTTCCTCCAGTTATTGTTGAAAAAATTTCAATCTATCACCACAAAAAAAAACCATCAAAACTTAACTCACGAGCAAAACTGATACTAATGAATCAAACAACAACAACGCAACATTACACTTCAGTTTACTAATTATCCCTGAAGTCAGTTCAAAAATAATTCACACTTGGACAAAATTTGCCATTAAACATAAAATTCTGATTAACTTCCATTTCTCTTAAATCTAGCCCTAAACTAAAATCATTACCAAATAAAAATTATGTAGTCACACAAAAGCAACATCATTTACAAAATAATGTGTAATAACTCCACAGAATTATACATCAGAGAAACTGGAAGAAAATTAGAAACCACATTTACTGCACTTAATAAAAAACCATCCCATGTTTATTACAATTACAACTAAAAAACACATAACATACATATATAAAAACACTAATATTAAACATGAAGACATCAATAAACATAAAAATAAAAGAAATCTTAATTGAACAACACAGCTTTATCCTAAACCAACACTCTGGGTTGCCAAGATAACTTTACTAAGCCATTAAGCAGTCTCTATTCATGTGACATCTTTATTCCATACTGTATGTATATTCCCGTGTCTAGTTCAGTTACTTGTACTTAGTGATGACGAAACCATGTTGAAATGTACATTTGTTACTTGTTACTACGTGAAACTGGAACAAAGTATCCTTCACTACCCATTCAAGCTGTCTACAAACTTCAACAATCAAATTATGCATATTTTGTTTATTGTTCTCAAAACAGCACAACACGATTACCACTGTTTAACTATATTGCATGGTTATTTATATCTATGTATAATATAGACATTGTATACAACTGAATAAAATGCTTAATGTCACAACAGCATGAAGTACTTTTGTCTACAATAATATAAATACATTTTTGATTACTCAATCCAAAAGACTGTACCTGATTAGTCTTTAGGTAATGACCAAGTCCATTATGTGAACAACTCACACCATTGTTTAATGACAATTTTCAAATATAAAGATATTTATTTATAATGTTTCACCCTAAATTAATAAATTATACACTACCTACCTCTTAAATTTATGAAAGGTTCATTTATATTTTGTATTTTCTGTTGAAAAATCCTAAAATCATATATGATACATAAAAACTATCTAATAACAAGTTATTCTACAATATTATATAATTTACACAACATAATGTTACAATTATGAAAGTATACAACACTATATCAACCACCAAAACAAATCAGATTTAATTCAAGAGATGTACGTACACAACAAAAACTGTGGAAACTAAAACTGGAAGTACAAAACAACAATGAAGTGTCACCTGAACTTTTTACCAGCAGATGTAACCAGCCATTCAGTGACACAGAACAGTAACTATTTGCTGAGTAAATGACAAATATGGTTAGGATGTAATGTGATGAGCATTTTGCTACAGGTGGAAAGATTGAAGGCTGTATGTATGAAAAGTTACACAGTGCCAAAGTCGACCAGCTTTAGCAAATGGTCATTTGTCTAACCAAGCTGCACATGGTAACCAGTTTTCAGTACTGTTTATCACCCCCTGCAAATCATCAATCCTCACACTATTTTTTTTTCATGATTAAGAGCTTTCTTATGGGGGTTATTTTTCATTTTGGACATTTGCATTGTCATCTTTGTCAGAGATATACCTTCTTTGACCACTTTCACAGCTTACATTTTTTCTAATTTTCATAAAGATCACTTTCACACCAGCTGCACTGGTAATATTTAACATTCTGGAAACCTTGAATTTGCAGGTTATGGAAACCTTGAATTTGCAGGTTAGCGTCTGATACTTGTAGAGAGTTCAGAAAGATCAATACAAGTTTATATTCTCAGTGAAAACACATTAGAAAAACTGATAGTCAGAAACCAATTTGCAGCGAAAAAAAAATCACTCCCACAAACCTACAAAAGTCACTGTTTCTTTGTAAGTATTTCTCTTTCAAGGTTCCTCTACATTGTTTGGGTCCCCATATTCTGACAAATGTGCAGGAAATAACAAAATCCTTAACTTTAAAGGTTAAGAAAAATAAAACAAATATGATCCTTTATTGTGAAAAACATGTTTTATGGTGTTAAGTTTCAACATTAGACCCACATTAACAAAGTAATATCAAAGATTGAGAATAAAGAGAAATTTTTTTTTTAAACTTACAATCCCCTAAATAGTAGTTATGTGTGCAAAAAATATTCAGAAAGGTACGTTTTAGTATAAATAGTGTTTTTTTAATGGCTAAATCAAAAACAAAATGGTCACTACATGCCTATTATAGTTGGAAAACTTATTTCATCAATAAAAATAATAATAAAAACAATTTTTTTTCAGATTTTTTCCATGATAACATACAAGATTGGATTCAATTTCATATGATAAAACAAAACAACAGAATACTATTATCATTGCTACTGAAACATTATATTACTCAGTATCTAATTATTGAAATGCATGATAGACTCTGAAAAATGTCTAGTATTTAAACCCTGAGGGGAACCTTATGTAACAAGTAGATTGAATAGGTACAGCCACAGCTATCCCTAATTCAGAACTGCTAATCAGAGTGACAGAAACCAATCATCACCAGTTATAATGCCTGTAATTAAAAATGCAGATCCTAGTCGGCAACATGATACAATAACCGTGGTGCTAGGCTCATCACTTTGAAAAACTAGGTATAAAAAATATGTTTTCTTTCACAGAAGTTAAACTCTACAAAATCAGTGAAGCTAATATCACATCATAAAAATGTACCTGTACAATCTAAAACATTATGAAACCTACAGAACAATCACCCTTTAAAATCATCACATTTTCTAAACCTAAAAATTCACTTAAGTATTTTTCCCTATTCAAAGCAAACATCATACGTAATCTTTTAGAGGTTCAAACCAAAATCTTAATTAACCTCTACATCAATTACTGTTTCTTCTTAGGACTAATTTCTCTAGTGCCATCATCGGTGACTCGAAAGCTAGGGATGCCACCAAAGCCAAACAATAGGAAATAACAGTAAAAGCCAAGAAGTTGACAACCTATGTACAAAAGACAACATTATTAGATGTATAAAAAACAAGTTACCATATATATATAAAAGAAGATAAAAACATGTGTTTGTAGCCTTGTACATACTAGCTTAGTAACTTGATATATTGTTTTTATTTTTGAAAAAGATTAGTTCTACACAATCTAAACATTTAGTAAAAATCTGTGGGTCTGTCTGTTTATCCATTATCTAACTACTCCAAAGTCATTGGGCCAATCTCAACCAAACTTTGTGGGATGATAATTTGGAAAATGGGTGGTGTTAATTAGGGTCTTACAACTCTCGTCACCCCATTATTGCTGTTATTGAGCATTTCTTATCTTTGACATAAGTTAACGTTAATTACATTCATAGATGGCGCCACATCCTTACACCAAACCAAAACAAACTACTTAATTTTCTATGATACAACATTAACACAGTATGGGGGGAGGGTAAGCAAGCATTTTATATGTCTCAAACAGTACACTAGCACTCCCTATGGAATAATTTCATGAAAAAAATGGCCACCACTATTGCAATAATACATAAACTCAGATAAAGTTTCTACTACAACAGCCACCATAACATTGATATGAAGAGCCATTTCTTGGTTATACCCACTTCCTACTTTGACCCGTTACCTTACAACTTCTTCTAGTAAGACACTTCTGTGGCCAATAGCCATCAATTCATTAATTACATGAAATACTGTGGAAGGATATTAAATTAAGAGTTGGGTGTTGAAAGCACCTCTACTGCCACAACTTTAGCTGCTACCTCTTCCTATAAAGTCACCTTAACCATTGCACAATGTATGCCATGTTTTAAGTATATACATAGTAGTTCTTAAAGCTTATACAAAACTTTGGGTGAGGTAATAATGAATACTGTAACAATATGTCATGTTATAAATAAATTGTGTGAAAGTTAGAATTTTTGTGTTATTTATCATAGCATCCACCCCCACATTTTTTATAAGTTCATAGCCCATACAAAGGATGGGTAACTCAGCTTTTCAGCTATATATTAGAAATATTCAAGTTAGTCTAACCAGTTTTTTTTAATGTTACTGAAACTTAATATCTTAAACTGATATTCTTATATTTAACTATAATCATCATTTCATGTTGTTTTAATTAAAATTTAAAGCTGATTTACGAATGCTTCAACAATACTCGATACTGTATGATAATACTACAATAACTTAGTCATCCTGCATCACTTATAACCCATGCAAAACCACTACTGGGCTTTGGTTTGTATTTTGTGTAAAGCTACATGAGTACAAGAGGGTTATCTGTACTAGCCATTCCTAATTTTGCAGTGATGGGTTAGAGGGAGGACAGCTAGTCAACACCACCCACCACCACCAACTCTTGGTCTACTCTTTTACCAATAAATAGTGGAATTAACCATCACATTATAATGCCCCTATAGCTGTAAGGGTGAGCATGTTCAGTGATGGGGATTCGAAACACTAACCCTTCAGTTGTGAATTTAGTGCCTTAACCACCAGGCCATGCTAGGCCCTACTACTGGGAGACAGAAAAATAAACTATTAAATTAGGCTAAGGCAAATTGTTTATATTTCTAGAAAGTTCAATTACATTTTTCAGTTTTCTTTTTCTTTTTTAAAAGTGATCTGTTTCAATAAATAATAAAAAACCTCAAAGGATCAAAGAGACTTCAACACACCGTGAAATGTAAATATTATTAGATATTATATTTTTAGACCAATCTTGGCATTGACTGAAACAATGCAAGAGTTTTACCAGTGTCACCTAATGGCAGTACGTCTAACAAATAATAATACTTTTTAGTGTATTAAAAAATGATACCAAAAAAAAAAAATACATTTGATATGATCTTTTAAATTGTTAAAACATCCTGAACTAAGGCTGAAATTCATTATCGTAGGTTGACTAGTAAAAAGTTTTCCAAATAATGTACCATGAATCAATCGTGATAAGTAAACAAAATCTATTAAGAATCTATATTTGAAAGTACACAAAAATTAACTTTGTTGCTACTAGATGGTTTTAGGAGTTTCAAAACTGTAATACATTGACAAGTGTTTCTGATAGATGACCAAAAATCTTAAATACTGAGCTGTTAGATACCAACATAGTTTTATTCTGTAAAATATAACAAATTCACAAGTGAATCTCACATGTATTTCTCAATCTGAGTGAAACTGTATATATTATTTTTCTAGTCTGCAGGTTTAAACACAACTTCATATATTCAGTAGTCTACTACTACTACTCCAATACAGATTTCACAGACAATAATATGCAAGTTTCCACCAAAGGTAACACTCAGAATACATACATTTATAGTCAATTTTTGAAAGAAGATGTACTAGTGCATATCACACAAAAGCCTAATTCATAAGCCCGAATAACTGTAACAGTATTGATAAAGTTGATTAGTGAATTAATGTTTATACATATGTATATTACACACAAACAAACACACACACATTAACACATATATGTAATTATATAAAAAATACCTCACAGTTATACACGCCTCCATTTCAGTTATTCAGTCTTATGAATTTATATAGCTAAACACAAAGGAAAAGTCTACTTCACTCTACATGCTTCGATCAAACTGGTTAATATCTATGTTAGCTACTTCTGATGATAACATTAGTTAAAAAAAACACTAACTTACCATCACTGAATGGGTGAAGTAAATTGTAGTATTACTACTCAAGAAATACCAGTAAATCACCATTGGATGGATGAGATAAGCACAATAGGTGAGTCGACCTAGTGGAATCCATAACCTCCATGACAACAATGTATCAATGAAACCTGCAATATAAAACCATTGGCAGTAGTTACTTAAATAATTAACCCTATCCTTTATTGTGCATCACACAAGGTTTTAGTGTCTTACATTCAAAATTTTATTAAACTACTTTTTGTTTATTTTATACCAATTAGTATAGCATAAAAGTTTAGCTAATAATCCATATTTTAATAGTATACAAGTTTTAAGTTCTTAATTCTATAAGGCAATATTTTAAAAAATCCTGAATATTTCCCTAGTGTGACACACAACACATTTTCTCTAGGTATCTATCTTCTCTTCTGTATTTTATCCACCACCCCTCCAGTAACTATGAAATTAAACATAAATTACTCACTAAAAAATTGTCATTGCTCAGACAAACCATAACTTTTATAGCCTTCAATTTTATTTGGTTACAGAACTATCAAACAGAAAATCAGAACCCTCCTGCCACATCCTTTCTTTCAGGATTTGTTAATAGTTCTCTCTTAGGTTAAATTATATATTACCTATAACCAATAGAAAGCTAAGGTTTTCATCTATCAAATGATAAATTATATTAAGTTGTGTTCTGAACAGATAATTGTCAATTTCACTTGTAGCGCAAGCTTCATTCCCATTGGAAAAGTAATGACTAGCTTGGATGAATTTGTAACGGCTCTTGTCGTATAGTTAGAAAGCCAGAAAAACTGTGATTGTTAGAGGAAATTGTCTGCTTTTTGCATGTTATTAGTCTATGTTCTTTGGTGCATCATTTAATTAAATAAACATTGTTTAATGCACTACTACCATTAGTATAAAAAAGTAGAGTTAAGTGTCATCAATAGTTGAAAAAAAAAGACTACTCAGGTAAGTACTTTATTTCTTGTTTTTCATGTTTATTGTTTATTATAGAAGTAACTAAAATGTAAAAATAGGGATGTCTTTAGGTTAGTTAAGGTTATATTAGGTAAAACAAATAATAATAACAACATAATAAAAATATTTCATGAGGTACGCACATGAGCAGCTTGTTGGTAAGGTAGTTCAATAGCTTAATGTGATCTGCACATTCCACAAGTGATTTACAACTTATGATGGTGCAAATAGTAGTCAGACATGGTTGAAAGAGCAATAAAAAGGGCAATAAAAGAATAAAATTTAATTATAAATAGATGTATATTGTATATTTAAACCTATTTAGGATAAACGAATGTAGTTTGACATTACATCTGAAGTCATTCTAGAAAGAAAAAAGGGTGATTTATTTCAATTTTTTTGGTGGTTACGAAGTTGGTCAACTTGACCAACCTCGTAAAGAGTTAGGGTAGAGAAAATAACAGGTAAAATATAATGTTTTACTGAAAACAAATATTTGAAATGTATTTAGGAGGATTTAGAGATTATACATATGAAATTTGACATTTTTGAGATGAAGAAAAGTATTTTTAATCTTAACATTAAAATCACTTTGCACACAGACTATTCAAAACATACTTGATACATTCAAGGACAAATCTTTGTTTAGTTTGTTAAAAATACTTCACTAAAAAATATGATTTTTTGTATGTGAAAGACTTGTAATGTTTACTGAAAGACTGCCAAATTTCGTGAATATATACACACACTATAATAAAAGTTAGTAGTATCAAATCTATAAAGATTTTGATCGAATACAAAGGGGGTCACGTGGTTGGTCAAATTGACCAAGCCCATGTTGAGAAAGCTAATGTGTAAAAATAAAAGAACTACTGAGCCACAACAGAGCTAATGCTAAAAAGAACATATACAGATAGAAAAGGAAAAAATAAAATACAAAATAATCTTTAAAATATATTTAAGTTTTTTCTTCTATTTTTACAATTTCCTAATAATAATATTTCTAGATAAAAGAAGAATATCAGTATGGAATTAAATAAAATACATTTATTCACACATTTTCTTTTGGAGGTATGTGGAACTATGTGAAAATTCAGAAGATTTGCTTAAAGTTTAGTAGACAACTGAATAACCTTTATCCTTCTAAATATTTTTTATTCTAATTATTTTATTCAAGTGTTCCCAATACCAAAAGAACTGGAAAGAGAAGACTAATGAAATAATTACAGCAGATTTTGTCATCCATCAACATGAATATGGCAAATAAACTAATGACTTTTTAAAATTTCATTTAAAGTAGCTGAATAATGTGGAGGAATATATCTACAATAATTTTTTTGTTTGTTTTCCAAATGGGTATCAATTTCAGTTTATAAGAGTAAGGCACTATAACATCATCATTGCAGGTAAAATTCTTCACTTCAATCAAGGTCCACAGTCAGAGTTTATTTTATATCCAATCCAAGCAACAGGATATAAAAAAAAAAAATTGTCAAAATAAGTCACTTGCAATCTAATAGAATATTAAGGAAACTTTCCAAATATGATAAGCAGAATCTATTAAAATACAGACAGAAATGGTCTTGAAAATACCCTAAACTGGAGAAACAGAACTTTTACAGCAAAGAAAAAAGAAGACTGAGAAGACTAGAAAACTCAGTAACCGACTAGCATGATTTAAACAATGGTAATATCATAAAAAGCTCACAGAAAATTACAGAAATATAAGGAAGGCTATTTGGATTACACAACAAAACCAAAGTTCAGCCACAATTGAGAATGTAAACTCAGCCAAATACAGAGCTCTTCTTTATACCTGTTTAAAAGTGAATAAACACTCCAATAGATTAACATAAGGCATACTCTTACCCATCATAACCATACAACCTAGATCACCATTTAAACTCTTGATCATAGCTCTGAAAAGGAAACACTCATAATAGATTCATAAACTAAAATTTAGAAATCTTTCTTTGAAATAAAGAACTAAGAAAACATGCTGGACGTTTTTATGCTACCCACATATATTAAGGAACTGTTATTGCTGTTGATTTAAAAATCTGCAAGACACTTAAGTTGTTTTTTCACAAGTAAAAAAATATTTGATAACTGCATTAAAAAGTGTGATTGGCATGAGAGCTCAGTTATTATGATTAATATTAAATATTTTAATTACTACAAGAGACTTGTATATTTTCACTTCAACTTACATCCAACTGTTTTGATTCATGTCAAGTTATAAAAATACAAAACTAAAAAAAAAGTGGTGTTTATTTATCTCTGACCATTCAATAAGATTTAATTACCACCATGTCCAGTTACACAAGCAAATATAACCCATCCAACTCCAACTGCCCAAGCCGAACGAGATAAAGAATTATAAGCAGCACTGGTGGAAACTGACAGATCCATATGATAAGTGCCATAAATCACACTCAAGCACAGCCCTGCAGCAACTAGCCAACAGAAGAGTACAATCCACTGAAAATATAGAAAATTTTTTCTTCTGTTTTTTTGTAAAATAAAATAAATATGAATACAAATTGCAATGCTATTTTGATCACTTCAAATTTTCATTAAACATTTTCACAATCTTATTTTCTATTTAAAAATTAAATAAAACTTGCATGGAATAACAATAAATACAAGCACCCGAGTTCATATTTTTACTATTTTCCCCAATAACAAAAGAATAACAATGAAATGTTTTGCCTCTTCTATCAGAAACAGTACATTGTAAGTACCAACTGTCACTTTCATTAAAGGTTCCACCAAAAAAGCTTGTAATACTGCAGTTAACCTTCACACCAGAGACTTTGACCTGTTAATTTACATCTCCCACAAAATATTATCTCTTTTCTTAGAATTTACTTCAACCAAAATAAACTTCATGTTCAACATTAAAACTTTTTTCAAATTGATGATATAAGTATGAGCAACAGTGTTTTTTTGCCCATTTGCCAACTTATGTATAATATAGATCAAAACAAAAACCATAAATTCTCCACTTAATCCATTTCATACCGATACAGATATACCTCAAATACTTTTGCAGGACTCACTCCTATCAAACAAACTTACTTTAACCATATAAGCTCCACTCATCCCATCATTAAACTGACCATCTCATATATATATATTGCAAACCGTAGTGTCTGTCCGAGCATTCATCTATCTCTTATCTATGGTAGCTGTTTCCCACGCTGCATTTGAAAAGCTAAGTACGCAGACAAAGTTCAACAGTCACTTTTGAAATGACAGGAGAACATGCATGAATAATATTGATGCCAAATTTTATTTCACAAGTACAATATTCTACATTAAATCGTTAGGAATTAATCACACTATTATTCACTTTTCAAAATGTAATGTAACTTAAAAAATAAAAATGTAGATTTACTGTATGTTATTGCTGAGCAGCTATTAACATGACTGAAATGCACAACAATTAGTTTTCATGGTAGGCGTTATAAGTAGCTCAGAGTTTTTGCTTTGAATAAAACCAAGAGTGCAACACAATTAACCTTTTAAAGTCCATGAAATAATTTAAATTGATAGATTAATTTTTTCTGTCACTGGAGGGTGGGTATCTTTGCTTGTTGAATATAAAAACAACAATTATCCTTTCTTAAACTCAACATTATTATATCTGACATACAATTTAAAACTAAAATTCACCACAGAACACTAATAGTGGCCTCTACATTCTATGGAATTATGCTCATAAAACCAAACAAAAAATCACTACACAAAAAAACTTTATAAATACAGCTTCAAAACCCTGCTCAATGGAAAATATAGATGTTTGTTTGTAGTTATGCACAAAGCTACACAATGGGTTATCTGTGCTCTGCCCACCACGGGTATCGAAACCTGGTTTCTAGCATTGTAAGTCTGCAGACGGGAAACATATATGAAAAAATTAACCTTATAAACATTCCTTCATTCACACCAACTAATTTCCATCAGTTATTTCTCAAAACGTAACTCACCAACAAAATCAACACTAATAAACCAATCAACAACAAAACATTTCACTGAAATCAATTTAAAAATAATTCACACTCGGACAAAACTTGCCAACAAACATAAAATTACTGTCAACTCCAAATTCACTCAAAAATCTGGTCCTAAACTACACATTAAAAAGAAAAAAAATAAGTAGAATCACATAATGCCAGTGTCATTTATAAAAATGTGTGTAATAACAACCTAGAACTATAAATAAAAAAAACTGGAAGAACCCTGGAAACTAGATTCACTGAACATAATAAAAAAACACTCATGTTTACAATTATTGCAACTAAAAAAAAACACAATTTTTCTATCAAAAATACTGTACTTTTAAATAAAGAATCAAACAGCAACAAACACAAAATTAAAGAAGTCATCTTAATTGAACAACATTGCTCTACCTTAAACAAGCACCCCAGGGTGCTAAGTTACCTTTACTAAGCCATTAAGCAATCTCTGCTAGTGTGACTTCTTTGTTTCATACATATATATTTCTATGTCCAGGTCAACTACTTGTACCTGATGATGACAAAACTTTGTTAAAAAGTTTTAAATTTGTTTGCCTGTTGAATTTGTAATAAAATTTTCTTCATTACCCATTCCAGCCATCACTGAACTTTATTAGTCGTTAAATGGGTTCTTCATTATCACATTTGAATTCATTTTAGTTCTGTTCTATATAGTTAATTTACTTCTAATTTCAAGTCCTTGATAATTGTTTGTATTGATTTTCGTGCAAAGCTACACGAGGACTATCTGCACTAGCTTTCCCTAATTTAGCAGTGTAAGACTAGAGGGAAGGCAGCTAGTCATCACTCCCCCACCATCAACTCTTGAGCTACTCTTTTACCAACGAATAGTGGGATTGACCATCACATTATAACATCCCCACAGCTGAGAGGGCTAGCATGTTTGGTGTGATGGTGATTCGAACCCTCAACCCACAGATTGCGAGTATAGTGCCCTAACCATCAGGCCATGCCAGGCCCCTTGATAATTAACAGATAATAATGTGATGCAAACTTTGGTATAAGCATGGCTGGCACAAGTTAACTTCTTCAATGTAAAGCTCCAATATGACACAGATTATATCTAAGGAACAATTACATACTTCTAAGCAGTCTCAAAAAGAATTTAAAAGGCAAATTTTCCTACCTTTTTCAAGAAATTTCTTCTAATTCCAGCTTGGTAAATGAGAAAGCCCACTATTACTCCAACAAGATAAGGGCCTATGCGACACCATGGTTTGACATATATAATGTTGAAAGATAATTCCTGCCTATAAATAAATCACAAAATTACATAAACTCAGATTTTAAAGTAACAGAACCTCAATAAGTCATTCTTACAGTTGCCATCACAAAATGTAGTACAAACTGTTCTACTAACTAATAATTTAAATCATTAATATCTATTTAGTGTAACCAGTTAAAAACAAAATCTCTAACTGACCCCAAAAAAACTATTATTTATCAATCAGTGTAACCAAATAAAAATGCCTACTAAAAACTACAGGAAACTTCATCAAGCTCACTAGCAACATAGAAACTATATTCCTTCAATATCTTGACCTATCACAAACAATATTTAGAAATTGGAAACACCATTATTAATTTTTGCTGGATATTTTTGAAGTAATATGTAAATACAAAAGAAATTATTTCATTACTTACATTGTCTAGGCTTGGCAAAAAATATCCAATTAAGTTGAACTGAAATTTCTTTATCACAATTGCATCTTTTGTTGGTTTATGTTTATAATACATTCTTGTTACAACAAAACCTTACTTCTATGTTTGTCTTGATATATCATGCAAGTGTTAACTGTTAACCCCGTTGGTAATAAAAAATCTTTTTTTCTTATTTTAATCACAATATTTACTGAAAATTAAAAAACAATTATAAATTTCAAAATTATTTAAGTTAGTTTAGTAAAATACTTGGTTTATGATATCATCAACTTTTTTTTTTAAATGCTACCTGCTGATGATGGGTTGTTATATTTATTTAGCAAGTTAGAAATTTAAAACTGTCAAAAACAATTCCCAAGTCTTTATGTTACAGTATAAAACACTATGGTACATAACATATAACAACAATAAAGAACAAGGGACCTTTTGTTCCATCTAGGCTGTCCCATCCATCAACTCAAACTAAACACTAAAAAACTCAAAATCAGCCCTTATCATTCAAAAATTTATAAAATTTTCCTTTAAACACCCTTGAATTAACTGCATCTACCACACTTGAAGGCAATTTGTTCCACAGACCAACCACTCAGTTAGAAAAATAAAGTTCTCTAAGCTGAAGATGACTCCTACCCTGCCAAATTTATATTTGCATCCCCAATTTTATTATTCTCACTATTAAATATGAAATAAGATTATGCATCAACACTATCAATTACCTTAACAATTTTAAACATCTCAATCAGATCCCCTCCAGCTCTTCTTTTTTCAGAAGAAAACAATCTCACCATTCCAGGTATCAAAAAAAAAAACTGCAAACCTTGCTTAACTCTTTCAGCATAGGACCAGCCTCGTTAACCACTTTGTGCTTGTTACAGTTTTCAAGCTATAACTTTTAAATTAGTACAGCGTATGTTCATGAAATTTGGCAGTTTATCAGTAGATATTACAAGGCTATCATATAAAAATTTAAATTTTTTTTTTGTTAAGTCTTAAGGTTTGTTAAGCAATGTTTTTCTCATGCCATTTTTCTTTGCACATGATACCTATCCAATATGCAAAGTAATTTTCATTTTGAGATTAAAAATATTTCTATGCATCAGAAAATATCCAAATTTTACATGTGAAATCTTTATAATGTTCAGATAGTTTTCAAATCTTTGTT
>NW_013666667.1:243197-244250 GCF_000517525.1 Limulus polyphemus | reverse complement strand
CTTCTTGTGGAGAACTGTTGCGTGGTGCGTTCCATAGTCATGGCATTTGTGACTTTTGTGTCGCGAGAAAACTCTTGAGCAAACTTTATTAGATGTGAAGACATGGACAATGGTAGGGAATGTTCTGCCATGAATGATAATAAGGAAGCTTCTTGGTATGATTTCCTATCAAGAAAACTAATGATCGGTTTTGCTGGAGGGATCTGACTGGCTGAGCAAGAAGCATCACTTTGAACATTCTCAGCAACCCCATAAGGCATTGTGCAAATAGTACTCGTGGCTCCTTTCCCCACTGCATTTGCATTGTGAAAAACTGCAGGAAGACTCTGGTTTGTCTTCTTTATTCTTCGAGCTTCAATGTGCTTCTTACGCTCACTATGGCTTAGGAGGTCTTTCTTACCAGATGACTCATATTTGAGCAGGTCATTGCACCTGTTAAAACAAAAAGTAAAATTTGTATTCTCTAACATTTTTTATGTAAATATTTAAAGGTCCAAAAATCTATTTGCTTATTTCTCATTATATATATATATACACATATATATATATATACACACACACTGTGAAAAAACTTAAGTCCTGACCTTAAAAAATTTGAGCAGAATATCCCCATAGGTGCTTGCCTGCTCGAAATTCCCCCTGTCAATGGTCACAGTGAAAATCCAAAAACATATTAAATCAATAAGATACTACAGAGAGTTCTTAGTTGATAATATATTTTCAATTCTTCACTATGACTCATTACACATAGCTAAATCTCCATGTACACACACACACACACACACACACACACACACACACGTATATATATGCTGAAAAATAACTAAGTCCTGACCTAAAGAAAATTTGAGCAGAATATCCCCATAAGTGCTTGCCTGTTCGAAATTCCCCCTATCAATGGTCACAGTGAAAATCCAAAAACATATTAAATCAATAAGATACTACAGAGAGTTCTTAGTTGATAATATATTTTCAATTCTTCACTATGACTCATTACACATAGCTAAATCTCCATGTACACACACACACACACACACACACACACACACACAC
>NW_013666667.1:225450-242639 GCF_000517525.1 Limulus polyphemus | reverse complement strand
ATACTTTTGAATAACTACAAAATAATAAATTACTACATCAATGCCATAGAATTCTATTATAATTTATCAAATGTAGTAACTAAACTGTATTTGGGTCTAAAAAAATATGAAATTCTGAGCAGACTAAAGACACAACCTACCTCATTGAAATCTTGATTTAAAAGAAAGAAATGATGCTAGGTACATTAGAAAAACTTAGAAAACCACTAGGGGGACATTCTGAGCTTATGATTGGTTATTCATGTCATATATATGTAAGCATTTATAAAGGAGCATTTCCAAAAATGGAAGGAGGTGAGCAGGATGCCACTATGTTTATTTATTACGTGAGCAATATCTCAGCAAATAGAAAATATAAGACCTTCTTATTTTAGATTCTAGCTTGTCAATATCTGTAATTTGAGTTTCTAATTCATATGAAACTACAGACTTAGTATTTTGATTTCACAAACATATAATTTGAACCAATGCTGCATTCAACATACCATGAGACACACAAAAATCGATGTTTATCTGTGTTTTTTTAATATTTACTTTTAAATTAACAAATTGAGTAATTTATAGTTCTAAAATTTGAACTACAATCTACAGTTTGAATACAAACTTATTGACATGGCCTCGTATCGAAAGGGTTAATCACTTTTGGATGAAAAAGAAAGATATCTGCCAAAAAATTTTGTTTGATAACGAATGAAGAATGAGCAATCAAGATATACGAATACCAGGAAGTTGTAAGTGTGTAATATGTGAGTAGATCATGCTTGGTTGTTTTCTAATTATTATTTTTTTTATTTATGGTTTTTAGGAAACCCATCAAAAACATAAAAACATTCAGTACCCATTGAACCTACACGTCATGGAGTCCTACAAGGTCACATGCCACATTGCCAAACTAGAACAATGGAGCTATGTCAGGGTTTTGCGGGTACTATACCCAAATAACAGCACCAGGTATTAAGACTATACAATACTAGCAGAGGAAATCAAAGCCAAACTGGTGTGTTGCAGTGTCCCTTACACCACAAAATCTCCAGAATCCTCTTCCTCCCCTTCACAGTTTCCCTTGCACAGCAAAAATGTGGAAGGATGTTTGTATTGCAAAGAAGGTAAACTGTATAGACAGAATCTTCTTTGGAAGGTCTCCTTACCATGTACAGGAACCCATGTGTAGGAAAAGTTAAAAAGAACAAAACAGTAATGTTTTAAATATGACTAACTACAGCATTCTAATATTTAAATTTTATGGATCTTTCTACAAAATGGCCCTTTAGTAATTTTCTAGGTTTCAACATTTTCCTTACTTAAAGATGTATTTCACATCTCTGTTTACCTCTCTGCACCACTACAAATTATTACTTCATGAACAACTGTCTTGGAATTTTTTACGTATGTTACAAGCCTTGAACATGTTCCAACTCTTACATGTCTACATGTATTGCTCCAGCTTATGACATAACCATCATAATGTTGTAACCCTCCACCAAAAGCAGGTGAACACAGCATCCATTCACAGTAATCACAGTGAGAGCAAGCATATGATCATAGACTCCTTCTTGATAAGGCAAACGAAATGCACTAGAAGTGAAAAGAAAGATGGGGGGTAGTACAAAGCAATATCTATCTACCTGAAACACATTTTTTTAGATGTGGAAGACGATAACTTCAGAAACATTACTTATCACTCTGTACCACTAAAAGCTAGTATCCTACAATGATGATGGTATAGGGACTGGTGATATTTAGTTACAAAGAAGAGAACCTTTATAAAACAGCAACAGAAAGGGAAAGGTTATGGGATGAGACTAGGAGTTGCTTAGTGGAGCAGCAACCAGTGGGAGACTGCATCCTTCTAAAAAAGGTAATATCAAATGCGTTTTTAATGATAAATTACTGTGAAAGTATAAAGATATCAAGAAAATTTAGTGATGGTTGTTACATGTTTCTAAAGTGGGTGGAACTTTAAGATGCATAGTGTGGCTACAGCTTTAGGCCATTCCATTTTGGTCAGATACTTACATCAGACAATAAAACAACAGAGGGAAATAGAAGGAACCCTCAGCTATATCTGAAGGCACATCTAAGCTTCATCTGGCTGGACATATCCACTGAGATTTGCTTGATAAATATTGTAGAGAGGTGTTATGTACTACACTTTCACATAACACCCCAGTCCTATTTCTCAAATGAATGGTGGGTCCAACTGGTCTCTTACCGAAGGAAAGGAACCCTTGCAGAGAAAACTGTCAATATTGACTTCCCTAACAGCTTGGGACTGGAGAGGTTAGGGTTCTTTTGTGCTCCACCATAAGAATGAAGAGGGGAAGGGGGGATTTCATAGGGTAGGACAACTGTGAGTGTCATGGACCACTGTCATCAAGCAAAATCATTTGGAATTGAGCCAACACAAAGAAACAGTGTAATGGGTTACCATGATTAAAGATAGTAAAGAAGAGCCAAATTTAAGTGCAGAATTACATTTGGTTCTGTCTGGTTTTTTCTTTGTACAAGGTGTAGAAATGGCCAGGTAAAATAAAGCGTAAGTGCAGTCTTGCAGAAAACCCCACCTCAATGGTAGGTACAATGAGCAAGGGCAGATGAGTTTAATACTTTCTATCTTCCCATGCTTGATGCAAATTTTGGGTAAACACTTCCTGTCAGATAATGCTGACCATCTGGTGGGATCAAATGACACCAAACACAAGGAATGTATAGTTCCACATCTTAAGTGGATGACTAATTTGGGGTTTTTTTCCCCTCCCTTTGGTAACATAATGGGTGATTAAACAGAAAATTCTACACATTTATATTGTGTAAAATAACAGCTGATTAAATACAGAAATACTACATATTTTTTATTAAGTAACATAATGGCTGATCTAGCAAGACTACAACACATTCACATCAAGCACAACATAATAGCTGATTTAATTCAGAATTATATTCATTACAATTATGTACAATATATGTATAACAGTCTTTTCCAACACAGAATATTTATAAACATTTACCACAATGATTTGTTCAGATTGTTCAGAGGGTTAAGTATGTTAGGTTAATATGATATTGGATAGATAAATTAGTAAGTCATGTTACAACCATAGATATAAAAGTTGTGGTGGAGCAACATGCATCAGAACTACATTTTGACATTGTTTAGCATTTTATAGATAGTGTGATGCAACTGAAAATTGATCACATTTCGAAATTATGTACAACAGTTCTTTTGACAGAAAATATTCATAAACATAGACTATAAAGATTTGTTCAGATTGAAAACAAAGAAATATGAATCAATCAATTGAGGATGGGATGGAGGCTTGTGATCTGAGGGTTTCAGCTTCAACTACTACTAAATTTGTTTGCCCTCACACTGTCTTTGTTATTGCAAAGTTAAAAAACTATCAGTCACTACTTTGAACAGCTGCCTAGAGGGGTGGCAACTGGCTGGCTGAACCCACTGCCATCACATAGACTATAAAGATTTGTTCAGATTGAAAACAAAGAAATATGGATCATTCTGGGGACCCAGAACTAGGTGTTGTAATCAATTACCTATGAGCACCAATTACATTGACTAGTGTTGTATAACTAACTGATTAATTAAAACTACACAACTGAGGATGGGGTGGGAACTTGAGATCTAAGAGTTTTGGTTTCAGCTCCAATTGCCACTAAATTTGTTCATCCTCATACTTTGTTAATGCAAAATTACAAAAACCATCAGTCACTGTCACTACTTTTGAACAGCTGCTTAGATTGATGACAACTGGCTGGCAGAACCCACTGTAAACTCTTCAGTTGCTTAAGTGTCAAATAAAGTGTAAATTAACTCTTTTTTTTTACCTAGTGTTGTATATCAAAGTTACATCTGTGTAACTGTATTCTTTAATGTTATATAAAAAGTTGTGGACCTAGACCCCTATCCATCCATTTTTCTTTCAGAAAATCAATGTGAAATTACTAGCAAGTTAAGAAACAAACCCAATTTTGACTGAATGGTATTTTTTATTGCACATTAGGGATTCATTTTCCAAGTATGGAATATTTTTTAGATAGCACATTTTTCACAAAATGCATAAATGACATTCTTCATATGAAATGAAGGACAATGAAAAAGTTACAAATCAAATGTAACCACTTAATGAACCCATTGCTTTATAGATTAGCAAACACCCTAATTACCCAGCTATAAGCAGTACTACCCAGGCAGACCTGCAACAAACCGTGGTACTCGTAGCAAGGCATCTTGTAACAGATTAGAATCCATGAAGACGAAGCTAAGTGCCAAAACCCATACATGTGCTTCAGGCAACATTACACAACAAAATCAAGATCCTTGCTGGAAAAGCAACACAACTCATGCACACAAATTGCTTCCCTAACATATCCATTCAACTGTTGCATACCTCCAGCAGCAGAAGAATGAAATATGTATTTATGCTATTTCATTCAAAGACATATTGGTCAAGTCACCAGATGCAGTGCTTACATAATTTGTCTGATTGAATTGTCGCAATTGGGTGCTGGTGAATTGTCACTCTGGTAAATTAGATGGATTATGGGTGGAATGCATGATGGATCATTGCAATGTTACAATGGAGTTTTTCACAGTGGAAACTCATCTGCTGTAGTGAAGAAGCACTGCTATCAGACAGAGCATCACCAATTATGGAATGAAATGATGAAGTAGGGCTCCTAAGTAGGATTCATATAATGTACTAAACAACTGTAAATATTATGGCTGATTCATCACAGAATAAGTTTTACAGTCATAAGAAAAATCCAAAATTTTAGGATATTGTATTATACATCTAATGAGGTTTTCATAAGTAATTAGTAGAAAGTGTAGAGTAAGTGGTATGGAAATGTCTGTGGAACAGCAATATTACTGCAGCAAGAAGAAAAACTGTAATGAGTATATTCACAATAATGTGGAAAACTTGTAGTAAATGTCTTCTGCTTGCAACTAATTACTAATTAGATTCCACATAAACAAAGTCCATAAAGACACAACTACAGCTACATTTTCTCTTTAATAATAACACAACTATAAAAGATTAAATCAACAAATTACCTCACTTTTCTCAAATGCATCATCACACTTTTCCTGTTGGTCTTCTTTTGCTATACCAAACTTCAAAATGATTTGTTTGGAACTTTCTTCCAAGGAATTAGCTTCTCCTGTAGCTAGAAGAACAAATAATGTAGGTCTGTCTATAACAAGACTCAATAACATACTTCACTAAATTATAATAAACATCCATATGATGTATTTAGCTGAACAGGCCCTTTCTATAATTTCTTTAATGATATACAAGTACATTGTGTAGAATAAATTTTCAGCAAAGAACAGGTTCTGAAAATATACCTGAACTGCCATGCACATGTTAGTTGTAGTCCCAAATGGTGGTTATTGAGGTAGTCAGGGTAAGAAACCAAAGCATATTCCATATCTTGTAGCAGAAAGTTCTCAATGGAGAAGAACAGTAATTATATAAAGAGTAGAAACACTCCTGGACTTAAAATACCCTTCATCCTAATTTAAATCTAGCAAATTCATGTAAGTGGTCAAGTCAGCAGGTACCCAGGAAGAATCAAAATGAGCCAGGTGGTTCTTAAAATGTACAAGTCACTGCAATGGGAACACTGAGTAAGGAAGTTTGTTTGGAGTTAAGCACAAAGCATCACAATGGGCTATCCGTGCTCTGCCCATCACGAGTATTGAAACCCAGATTCTTGCATTATAAATCTGCAGACATTCTGCTGTGCCACTGGGGGGCAAGGGTAAAGAATAAAGAGACGGGAACAGGCACACCGAAAGCAAGCTGTGCAGGCAATATAACAGTGAAGAGCACGTACAGGACATAGAAGTCTTGGAAGGAAGGGAAATCGGCAAAAAGGAGGAGTTAGCCTCTCGAGCTGCCAAAGTTTAGGAGATGAAAAACGATCCAGATAAAGGAGAATATATGTGGAATGATAAAGAGCACATGAAACATCAATGACATATAAATCTGACCTCTGACATCCACAGGTTAAGAGGAGAAAGAAATAAGTCTTAAGGCAGAGGATAAACAATGAGCACATGGATAGTGGTTCGAACGGAGGCAAGGTGAGGCAGTGAAGGACCACATTAACATCCCAATCCAGATGGACAGCCTGCTGAAGTGGATGATGAATCTGGCAGGAATGCATCAAAAAGAGAAAGAGTAGGAGAGGTAAACACTCTATGGTATTGGGAAAAACAAAAAGTGTGGGACAAGACAGCCCAATAACCAGCCATCAAGGAGACAGAAGAACCCTGATCAAAAAGCGAAGTGAGGAAATCCACAATATGAGGATCAGTGTGTCAAGCGGGTGAAAACCCCTGACCAAAAGACCGACAAACGAAAAACATTCCATTTACATTGATAAACATCCCTGGAAGAATGGCAAATAGAACTAACTAGAAAAGAAGCTATCCATCGGGACAAACTGGATCTCCTCGCCAAGGATCGGATAAAAAATAGGCGTGAAGACGGAGGACAGGAAGAGCTGGATGAAACACTGGTGACCAAGGTTGATGAAGTAAGAGGAAGAGGTAAAGGATGGGTAGTTTGGAGCTGGAGTAGCTGCAGGCTACCACGGTTTAGCCAGCCAGTGACTGGCAATCAAAAGGACTTGACATGGAGTGGCATGGATGATTGAAATCATCCTGTGAAGAAGGCAAATGGGAGGATAAGCATACAGGTATTTGTTGGTCCAATCCTGACTGAAAGCATCTACAGCCAGAGCAAGAAGATGAAGAACCAGAGATCAAAACAGAGGCAATTTGGTGTTGAGGGATGGAGCAAATGCACTTGAAAACAAGAGGATCAAGATACCCCTCTATCGGATAGACTTTGTCTGGATGGGAAAGCTGAATTGCAACAAGATTGAAACCACCTGGAAAAGGACACACAATGATATGAATATCGAGAGTGTGAGCTCAAAAAAGAAGATCCAAAGTATGAAAACATAGGAATTGAGAATGGGTGCTGTCCTGGTGATTGAGATGAGGAACCACTGTAGAATTGTTGGAATGGATCATTACCAAATGATCCTGGCCAGATGGAGAAAATGAACCAAAGCTCGAAATACAGTGAGAAGCTCCGGGATGTTGATTTGATAAGACCTCTCGGCCGCAAACCAATGTCCTGAAGCTTCTTGTTGATCGACCCATGCTCCCCAGCCCTGAAGGGATGCATCCATGAAAATATGTAAATCTAGACGATGAGGAGGAAGCGAGACACCTGCCGATGTGCGAGTCTTGTCCAACCATCAATGCAGATCACCGACAAGAGAAAGAAGAAGGGAAATAGGAACCTTCAAAGGATCCCATGCAAGCTTCCACTGGTCATGAAGAGCCTGCATATGTGCATGACCTAATGGGATAATGGCTGCCATGGAAGACCACATCACCAAAGCGATAGAACCTCGGGAGCTGTAATAGAGGAAGAAGTAAGAGCATGGAAAACTAAAAGCTCTATCAAATGAAGTCGAAGTGGAGAAGATTGAGCCCGAATGAGATGGGTGTTAAAAAAACACCCAAATGGACAAGATATTGATTAGGCAGAAGGAAGGACTTCTCAAATTTGATTAACCAGCCCACATGAGCCACCTCCAGGAGCAGTCAATGAGTGTGATGAGGAGATGGGTGTTAAAAAAACACCCAAATGGACAAGATATTGATTAGGCAGAAGGAAGGACTTCTCAAATTTGATTAACCAGCCCACATGAGCCACCTCCAGGAGCAGTCAATGAGTGTGATGAGTGGACTACTCCTGTTCAGAACAATCTTACAGTAGCCAGTCATCCATGTAATAATGGAAGAGCAACCTTTTAGCATGTAAGTAACAGGCAAACACTTTGATAACCTGACAAAAAACATACAGGGCTGAGGCAAGCCCAAATGGCAGTGTATGAAACTGATAAACCACCCCATGGTAAACGAACCAATAATAGCATCGCGATTTCCAAGATATCAGGATATGCAAGTAAGCATTCGCGACATCCACCTTGATCATACATAAACCCAGAGAAAAAGCCCACCCGAGGGTGAGAAACAACTCCGTAGTAAAGCAGAGTAAAATCATAAAATGATTGAGGTGGGACAAATCTATCACAGGCTGCCAATCTCCAGTTTTCTTGATGACAAACAGCCTGGAATAAAAGGATGGAAAAGATAATGGACAGGTTTGATGACCTGTTGAGAGAGAAGGTCTTGTACCGCTACGGAAAGATGCTAACTGGTAGTAGGATCCCGAAGCATTGGGAAAGAAATAGGTACCTGAGACAAAGGAGGGGAAGAAAGGAACTGTAGGACAAGTCCCTCGGATAAATCCTAAATAACCCACAGATCTGTGGTGAAAGGTTGCCAAAGGGGAACAAATTTGGACAAGTGAGCTCCCACTGGGTAGACACTGGTACTGTTGGCGACATGACCATCAATGTCAAATAAAACGATGAGATGAGGAACCCCTGGAGGGAGGAACAGCTAAAGGCTGAGAAGGACTAGGACCAGAAACAGGAATAGAGGCCGGTCTTGGCTCTGACTGCAACAAACGGGCAAACAAAGAGGAAAGGATAAGAGTGTTGATGCACTGACTCCACACGTGATTCCAAAGTCTCAGGTACATCACCGAAAATATACCGCCAATGCAAAGAGGCCATACATAAATCCCTGAGGTAAGGGGGTGGTAATTGAACCTGGGACAAGGGCACATCTCTACCCAGAAGATTCCAACAACAGAGAAACCATATGTGTAAAGTGAGAGCTGAAGATGACAAATGTGGAAGTAATTAGGGAGGAGCTCTCACTCAAAAACCCTCGGTATCTCTGTAGAGGGGAAGTAAGGGTAAGACAAAGTCAAGAAAACTTGGAATGGGATAAACACACAGGAAAATCAGGGACTGCTCCCCACATGGGTAAAATCGACTCCAACTGCTGAGAGTCAAGAAATGGACAGTCAACCTGATGGTAAGCTAATACAAAGTGATCAGTAGCCAATGCTGGCACCCTCAACCAACTGATAAACAAAATGCTCAACATGAATCCTAATATCCAGGGAATGTGGGAAAACCAAATACTGAGATGAAAAGGTATCGTGCAACAAAGAAGGAAGGGGATCATAAGAAATCAGGGAAATGCGCAAAATATCACGTACCTGAGAAATCATGTCTAAAAACACTGCATTAGGCATAGGAAGACACAACAAAATTTGGTGGTGGAAAAAGGCTATCAAAGTCCTCATTGGCCCGAACAGGTTTGGCTTGTTCAGGAGGAAGTAGGGCAAGTTCAGGAGAAGGAAGTTAAGCCACATAATGATTCATCTCACAGCAGATAAATCCAATGGCAGGCCTCCCCCCACCTGCAGCCGGTGAGATAGAGCTAGTAGGGAGTATGATACCTGAAGTGGTAATGTTATCCTCAGAATTAATAGTTGAAATATAAAATCAAAAAAATTTTTGATGGAAAAAAAAATTCAAGATTGAGAAGAATAAAAAACCGGGAAATTAAGTTAACTGAAATATTATTCAACTATGTAAAGATAAAAAAAAGGAAGAAATTCCACTTCAGAAATTAAACTATTGAAACTCACGATTCGATTACTACGATGAGCACCAAAAAAAAACATCTTTACACAAGTCCTGCCAAACAAGAAGTGATAGTTCAGTAGAACTGAATAGAAGAAGTCACATGCTACAAGAGAGTATGTCGCACTCTTATTGGTGGAGGGTTGTCACATGTAAGATGCATTGAAATCAGTCAATTCCAGCTGGGTGGTAGTTTCAAGGCTTGTGGCATGAGCAAAAAAAATTTTTGCATACTAGGGGCAGTACTGTACGAGAATAGCTATTTATGTGAGAAGAGATAATGTACCATATCAGAAGCTGCGGAACTATATTTTTATAGGCAGAAGTTATTGTGTGTATCCACCTGTACAAACATATTTCCTTTTACTTTCCTTTGGAAATAAAAATTGTGTCCAATTTCTTCAGACAATGTGCCCAGTCTCCTTAATTTTTAATACAGACTTAAAACTCAGTTAAGTTTCCAATTACAGTTACTTCACAAATTTTCTGTTTAACCATACTGTTATTAAGTGGAGTTATTTCATACTCATATGGATATTAATTCATCTCAGAATCAGGTCCAAATATACTAACAAATGAAGTTCAACAAAGCATTGATAGGATCCTTGTACACCTAGTCAGATCGAAATACACTTACTGCTAATTGTTACTTCACACAACAGTGAAAGATGGAACAAATCCCTTCCAAATCCATTGTTTGATCCAAATATGTTGATCACTGAATGCCAACAAAGCATCAAAGGGCTTTCATAGTCAAACAGGGAACAAGGTCTCAATTAGAGAAAAAGAAGCTTTCAAAACAACTAATTAGTCACAAGGAAAATGGGTATATGGAGAACTGTGGGTAAGTGCAAAGAAGGAACTCAGGTTTTATCTCATTCACAAGTGATGGTATAGAATAAGATAATGTAAGTGTCACTGAATTCATCTTTCTGATAAAGACCAAAATAACCAGGAGTTTGGAGCTTAATTTCACTTACTGATAAAAATCCTTCAGACAGGAAATAAAATCCTGTAAAAATTAAGAAATTTCCAATCTATGATGGAAAATTCAGGGCCACTGACAAATCAAAATAAGTAATATTTACAATACTTATGTTGGGAAGAATACAAAAACATTTAAATTCTAAATATATACACTTACTACTAGTTATTGTGAAAGTTTCATCTTCCTTTTTTATCAATTTGATGTCCAACAAAGAATCCTGCTCCTCATCAGGAAAAGATTCAACCTTCATCTTTAATACTTCCATGATTATATAGTAGCTTCACCTTTATATTCTTATCAAACCTTGCAGTTAGACTACAGAGAAATAAGTTATGAATTAGAAGTCACATTCTTCAAAAAGGTTACAAAGTCTTCAATAAATACTAATTTCAAAATTCACATTACCTTAATAACATTCATATCAAATTATAAACTTTCCAATCTTTATACTAAAAGAGTAACATAGTCTAACATAAACTGATTTTGAAACAGTATATATAGTAAGAGACCAAGACAACCTTTACCAATATTTTTATGTAGCTGAAACATGTATGTAATAACTGGGGAATAGGTTTCTACTCTACTGACTTGATATACCTCATATACAAAATTACACTAAAACATGACAACATTGGAACTACTGACATACTTCTAAGCCATTTAGGAGTTGAATTATTGTTACCTTTATTCTCTCCATATTCTCGATAGATTTTCTAAATTCTTTATACTTAAATAATTTCAACAAAATATTTGTATTTACAAGTTACACGAATATGTACAGTGGAATTTCTTCAGCCAAATTTGTGAAATAGAAAATTCTACTATTATTTTATTTTGGTTTTGCTTACAGTACATTTATTTTCCTTCTATTGTTTAGTTCAACCATGAGCTTTTAAGTTCTATTAAACACAATATAAATAAATAATAATATAAGTTATAACTTAAGATGGCGAATTAGAAAATAGGTATGATTTTAATATTTGTACTTACTCGAACATATACAGTGGGTTTTCTTCCCACGTATTAAGAGCTGAATATTATTACTTTAAAAAAAATTAATACCTCCCGTGTTCACATGTACATTTTTGGTCGGATTTTCGGTTTACAATTTTAAATTTAAACTAAGAAACAGACATTTCTCTTCATCCCTCCGGTTGTTTTACTTTTAGAGACATCTATCGAATTCTACTTTCCAAAAGAATATGAAACAAATATAATAAAAAATAATTAACAAGATGGAACGCTTCCGCACATGCCAGTTAACTAAGCAAAGTATTAAGGTAATGAAAGAAATAGAAGATATCCGTTTATTTATAAGGGAACGGAAGACTATGAAAATTATCAAAATCACTTATCATTAATTTTCCAGCCTGGCAGGGCCTGGTGGTTAGACGCTCGACTCTCAGTTTACGGGTTTGAATCTTCGTCAACATGCTCGGTCTTTCTGGGTTGGGGCGTTATGATTTTACGGTCATTCTCACTATTCCTTGTTAAAAGATCGTCCCAAGAGTTTGCGGTGGGTGGTGTTGATTATCTGCTTTCCCTCTAATCTATCACTGCTAAATTAGGAACGGCTGGCGCCAAAAGTCAACGAATAGCTATGCGCGAAATTCGAAACAAACAGATCCATTGAATTTTCGATTTTATGTCAACCTGAGTGACCATTTTGTAATAATAATTCTTATTCTAAACGATTTTTCTCTTATAAATAAACATAGTTTTAAGTAATGACAATTTTTAAATTGAGGAATTATTACAATGAACCAATAATGGTTTTACATAAGTTAATAATAATATATATTTTTGGAAATATTTCAGAGTTTAAATGCAAATTTTTTTTATTTCTATTCTAACAATTTGTAATGCCAAAGAACTACATATAAACTATTTAAATATTACAAACGAAGACTAATTATACCTATATAGAGAGAACAAAGAAGAATATATTATATCTAAATATTTTAAAATATCTTTTGATTTTCTTAAATACAAACTTGAAGAAAATAATTGTAATTCACTGTTGTGCTAGAATACACAGATCTTCAAGTATATTGAACTTCAGCGATACAAGTCCTTTCTTAAATAAAACTAGTTTATTCTTTCTCAATACAACTTTGTAATACACTTAACTTCCACAGTCACTTTTACTTAAACATACGCTATAATTCACAACGATTCACGCATTTTATTTACGACTTAACTCGATTATCTGTCTTCCTATCTCTCTGTCTGCTATCCAATTAATTATCTCGCTTTATTTCGCGCGCTTATATACAAGAATAGAGGACGTCTAGAATGCACTCCCCTCTTCATGAACCTTCTGGACACTAATCACGTGTTACCAGAGTCACGTGACCTCCGCTGTCGTAACAATACTTATTAATTATTTTATGATATAAGAAAAATAGAATACGATGATACATTTCACATTGTCTCTAAATAAGAAAAGAAGAATGATATGTCTTAATGAATTATTTCTAAAACAAAAAGATCTTAATATATAATTGAGTCCATAGGGTTTTTTAGTTAGATGTGTAGAAATTGAGCATCTTTACGATGTTTTGTTACATTTTTAATGAGTTTCTTCCATTTTGGATTACATTTTAATATGTTTTCCAATATTTTTTTTACAACTTTCGGTTGTGTTTTAAAGGGGACTCTCTTGTTTTTATTTTTATGTGGTCCCTCCATAGGGGTAGAATGAAAGTAAAACCAAACGGTGCAGGAACATCATTCCGGAAAGACAAACTTTGGGACTAGGAAGGCAGGACAACTAAAATATTTTGAAGATTGTCGTTTTTGATGTTCAGCTATTTCTTTGATTTTCGTCTATTTTTGGCTATATTAACGTATTGTTTGGTATTTTGAAGCTGCTTTTGATGCTTGTTTGTTTCCTAATATTTCGCTTTTTTTTTAAATTCATTGTCCATACTATATTGTCTAGGTTTTCCAGTTCTTGACTTATGGATTACTAGCAGGATACCCGGCGTTGCCCGGGGACCGAAGCACTCAGTTTGGTGACCATTTGATTAAGAGGAAAATAACTAAAAAAGCTTCATGGTAATTGTGCCTGAATTATAATTCTTTCAGACAAAATATTTATTTTCTTTATAAGAAAGATACACAATTCAAAGAAACTTAACTTCTGTCGAAAATATAGTCAGTTAAGGGCTTCATGATAAACAATGTTCTTAGTTTTTCCACATTGAGCATTTACATAAAGATTTTTTTAGAACTGAAGCGGGCCTGGCGCTGCTCTTCTGATTCCCGCTGCCTGCTACGTGCCTGTCTGGAGGTTTGTGCACTGATGCGAGATTGATGTCTCTTGATCCTTTGTTTCTCGAACTCTACGAGCTTTTGAAGAGCTTCTGCCAATATTTTTTCGTTTCTTTGGTCCCATCTTGAGGTGGAGTTTCGTATAATACTGGTGTACAGCAATGGCACTTATTGAACAATCACTGCTGGAAGTTTAATATCGATTCTGAAACAGAAATTTGAATACAGGCCTTATATAGCTTGAGTTGTTACACTCAAGTAATATGGAGAGATCTCTAGAATCATCTAGAAGTCTTGAAATCAGTAGCTTGAATTGCTACATTCAAGTAGTATGGAGAGATTTCTAGAATATTATAGAAGTCTTGAAATAGTAGCTTGAATTGCTACAGTTGGTATGGAGAGATCTCTAGAATCTTCTAGAAGTTTTGAAATCAGTAGTGACAATAATTTAAATCAGTGGAAGGGAAATTTTATTTGGAGATGACTTTGAACATTCTAGAAACTTATGATGTTCTGAAATTGAGCAAATGGTGATGAATAGCTATTA
Source organism: Limulus polyphemus (assembly GCF_000517525.1). NCBI lineage: Eukaryota > Metazoa > Arthropoda > Merostomata > Xiphosura > Limulidae > Limulus > Limulus polyphemus. Next base: position 228,216 of record NW_013666667.1, on the reverse strand, counting down.
TGCAAAGTGAACATGTTTGGGCAGTTGTAGTATGTTTGAAATTGATTTTCATAGTGTTTTCACCAATTTTCGATGATGAAGAATGTAATTTTCACCAGTTTTTGCCTTATTTTGTCCCCCTGCGACCTCAGATGGCCTCGAAAGTAAAATTCAATATTCATGACATTCTGGATGAAAAGTTAGTCCTAATGAACCTATTTTGACATTTGTAGAGTGGTCCATATGGATTTGTATTGGGAACAAACAAACAGACATACATTCACAAATATATATACTAGACAAGCAGACTCAGAACCATTGCGTGTCTCCCCTCAAGTCTGTGGAGAATTGGAGAAAGGAGAGAAAAAAATGGTTTAGTTTTCCCAAAAGGAGTGTTTTGTGTTTATATTATGCTATGCTCCTCTAGACTAAGATTGGCCAGTGTTTGTAATTGATTATACATTGGAAAATACATAAAATTATAAATATGAACTGTTATCCCAATAAACTTCAAATAAAATATCTTTTGATTTTCTTAAATACAAACTTGAAGAAAATAATTCTAATTCACTGTTGTGCTAGAATACACAGATCTTCAAGTATATTGAACTTCAGCGATACAAGTTCCTTCCCAATAAACTTCAAATAAAATAATAAATCATTTGAAAAAAATATGTTTTCAGCCTTATTGAGATATATCATTCTACTTTCAACTGTAATAGAAAAAAAAATGAATAAAAGCTGGTTTTTAATTCTACCGACAGAAAACATGCATAGACACAAAGTGAACTGGGGAATTTTATATGTAAAATTACAAAAATATTAACATTTACGCAGCTTTAAATTTATCATTGCTTCTAAAATAAAATAAGTTTAAGCAGTTTGAAGAATGCTTCTAAACCCTCCATGAAGAATTACATGCAGAACTTGTCTGTATGGACATGTATGTACGCTCTATAGCCCCCGCTTACCACTAGGAAAATTTTATAATGCTTGAAACCCTGCTCCCCACCACCCTTGTTTCTTGTTCAACATTAACGACTGCTACAAGGCAAAATAATTCATTTTACAGAACATATTATTAAGCGCAAATCTGCCCGATAGGTTATCTGTGCTATGCCCACGGTGGTTATCGAAACCTGGTTGTTAGCGTTATAAGTCTTTAGGCTTACCGCTGAGCCACTGTTGAGAGGGGAAAAAAAAACTAAACGTCGCAGGAATTTAGTTTGACAGAAGAGAAAACAACTTGATAGTTGCTTGCTCTTCCCAACTGGGGGCCCCAGTAGCACAGCGGTATGTCTGCGGACTTACAATGCTAGAATCCGGGTTTCGATACCCCGTGGTGGGCAGAGCACAGGTAGCCCATTGTGTAGCTTTGTGTTAATTACAAACATAACATAACCCAACTGGGGTGCTCGGGAACGGTTATTCCCCTTCAACCCTGCGCGTGAGAATAGTTTGCAACATTGGCTATAATCGCGATTAGAAACATCGACGGGAAGTTATTGAGAGAAAGCTGTGAAAAAAGGTCGGCAAGATGAAAGTCTTTTCCAGTAATGTAGACGAGGCGAGACAAAGATATCCAGACATGCATTTGGAGTATTAAGTTTAAATCATATGAATTTAGGAATTAATTTAATTTTAAATGGACTTTATTGAAAAGGATTTTATAGAAATAATTTGAACTGAATAGAAATTGAAATATAAATCTATCTGTTCTATGTCCTGGCTGGAAAAAGAGAACATAATGGTTAGTAATGACAACATGACATAGTGTTCAACCCTTTATGTGTGTGTGTTTTATTCTTTGTTTTTCTGTTCGCAGAACAGATTGTATGGTGAAGTGTGTTTGGTGGGAGCACTTAAATTTTATGAAGTGCAGCTGTCAATTTATTTCTTTTATTCTGCTTTTTATAATATTTGAAAGCCAGTTCTGTTAGTCTATTTTTTAAAGTGGACAGGCTGCTGATTTTATGTATGTAATTTTCTGGGGTTAATTTTGGAAGCCTTAGGACTAATCTTAATGGTCTATTTGTTGTACTTGTAGTTTTTTAAAGATTATTTTCTGACATATTACAGGTTATCTAACAGCCTTATTCTATAAGTGGGCATACAAACGTTTTGTATATTTTTAGGGATGTTGTGGGTGTGCAGTTTTTGTGCTTACCAGCAATTAACCTTATGTAGTTGATACTTTTGCTAATCGAAGCATGTATGTTCTGAATAAGTTTGTTCCATGTTAGATGGGTGTCAAAGGTGACTCCGAGGAATCTCATGTTGTTGCTCATTTTTATTTCTGTTTCATAACTTAAGTTTGCTTTTCTTAAGAGTTTTCATATGTTTGCGTAGTTTTTAAAAAAGTTATTGCTTGTGTTTTTGTTGGATTTAGTATCACTTGCCATTTGTTACACCATTTAAGAATTAAATTCAGCGACTTTTTGGACGCGGGTCATTGCAATGAATAGGTTTATAGATATTGTTAAGACAGCGGAAGTCACGTGACGCTGCTGGCGCGTTTGGCGCTGGTAGCGTATGTGAAATTTCTTGAATGATTATGAATGATCTCGGAGGCCCGAGTGCATTCGGGACACCCCCTTTGTTAGTATATAAGCAGAGAGGCCAGCGATATATAGATAATTAAAGAAACGAACAGTAGTAACGGTAAGTAAAGTGTATGAATCACTGTGATTTATACGTTTATCATAAAAGTTGTTGGCATGGCCAGGTGATTAGGGCGCTCGACTCGCAATCTGCAGGTTACGAATCCCCCATCATACCAAACATGCT
>NW_013666667.1:215487-224820 GCF_000517525.1 Limulus polyphemus | reverse complement strand
AGCGCAGATAGCCCTCGTGTAGCTTTGCGCGAAATCCACAACAAACAAACAATAAAAGTTGTTAATTTTAAAGGGACGATCAACGTATTGACTGTGGAATTACTGTGTACCAAAAGTTTATATCGAGGAAAAATAAACTGGTTTAATCAAGAAAGAATTTCTAACGGAAATTATCAAACAAGCAAATACATAACAATATGTTCCAGATTACTAAGTCGTCAGCATATTGAGTGTGATATGTATATGTTAAGTTGGGGAATGGGATGTCATTAACAAATATGATATATAGGAGTGGCGAAAGGACGGATCCTTGCAGCACTCCTGCAGTAATATTGAATGTTTTTGATAACGTATTGTTACGTCTCCGTTTGTTAATTAACTTCCCGTAACTTCGTTCCGACGAAACTTTAGCGACACAAGTCCTTACTTAATAAAACTGGTTTATTCTTTCCGAATATAACTTTACGATACACTTGTTTTCAACAATCGCGCTAAAACAAACGCTATATCAACGAACGTTAACTTCAACAATACGTCTCTCTCTGACTGCAGTTCAATTACTCATTATCTACACGCACACACTACTCTCCGTCACGTTGTCACACTCTTTTATATACCAGACTATCCTATATCTAGTAAATACTAGAGCATTCGCCAAGGTACAGGATAGTTCTAGAAAATAGGTGGCGCCACACCAGTCACGTTACCTCGATGACGCAACAGTATTATTAACTGTAACTTTAGCTGTTTTATCTGCTAGAAAGTTCGATATCCATTATAGTTTCATTAACATATAGCCTTTGTAATTTATATTTTATGGCATTGTGCCAAATACTGTCAAATGCTTTTTTAACATCTAAAAATACACCTATTGTGGCTTGAATATTATTAAATGATTTGTAGATTGGTTCATATAATCGTCCACTGGAGAGCTTCAGAGCAAATGCTTTTATAACTTTCATAATGGTTTGATACAACATCGTCAGCAGGTGATCCACTTAACGTAGAGGATTTCAGTTCAGGTTTGTTTCAGCAACTTAAAAGCAAGTAAAACGAGCTAAAAGGTTTTTACAGAAATAGCAGAGAACTATTTTTGTATTTTGAGAAAAAATGCCTTAATGGAAAATTTTGTTGTTAAAAAATATGTTTGTCAATTTCTCGTTTACATTATATTTGATTACTTCCAAAGGGAGCTGTATAACAAAAAATTAAAAAAAAACTGTGTAATGTTAGAAGTATATCGATATTCTGACTGCCTTCATGAAAAAAATTATATATTCATAAAAAAATCGAATTATGAAATAAAACATGCTATTAAGACCTGAAGAGCTAGTGTTTGATTAGAGCAATTTTATAAGGGTCTTTAAAAAAGCTGTTATTGCCACATTAGAAATTCTGGATCACTTCCAATTTTATTTTTCGTATAATAATCATTCTGTCTGATATTATTAATGCTGTTAGTGACATAAATTAGGTTGCCGTCTATAAGAAAACCATTCTTAATTTTGTGTAAATAACATTACGTATCCAATTGCCGATCAATGTATAAACGCATCCAGATCTCTGACTAGTACTCCTATATTTGATTCAGTATTATCGATTAAACGATAAGTCCTTGTTCAACCATATTTATGGACAGTGTTAGTCTAGTGGGCTAAATATTATTGATTAAAGGTTTTATCCTTATCCTTTGAGATTCGTCTACAGTGTTGCTCTGGCGCTTTCACTATCATCGATTAAACAACCAGTCCTTGTTCACCAAGATATGTAAACAGTCTTGATCTAGTCGGTTCAGTATTATGGTTTAAAAGATCAGACTTGTTCGCCTAGATCAGAGTACAGTGTTGCTATAGTTGGGTGTAGTATTATCAATTAAGCGATCAATCAGTCCTAGTTCAACATTATCTTTGTTAAGTGTTGCTCTAGTGGGTTCACTGCTATCGATTAAAAGAAAAGTCCTTGTTCATTCGGGAGCACCGATAGTTTTGCTAGAGTGGGTTCAATAATATAGATTAAAAGACCAGTCCTTGTTTACCTGGATCTGTCGACAGTTTGGCTCTAGTTAATTAAAATCCGTTAAGTATTTATGGAAAGGCCCGGCATGGCCAGGTGGTTAGGGCGATCGACTCGTAATCTGAAGGTCGCGGGTTCGAATCCCCGTCGCACCAAACATGTCAACCTCCGCCTTTGCCTGGTCCCAAGTCCAGGATGAGAAAGGAGGAGGGTTGGGCGCGGGGCGAGGTGTTGTTGCGGCCCTATTCTCCACTGGGAGTTTACAGGAATAAAAAAAAAGTATTTATGGAAATGGCAGAACCACAGATATTAGAGAGAGAATTTGGCATATTTCTGAACCTAATAACATCTCCAAGTGTAGGAGTCTTGTAATATTAAGGAATGTTTATAGGTTATAAAGATCTGTCAGTCATAAATATGACATCATAGTATTACAAATGAGCAGGTAAATGTTTTATGATGTGTGTGTGGGAAAGAACTTCTCATATTACGAGACATTCAACAGAGAATTATCCAGTCTTCGCAAGTGTGGTAATGTGGCACACTGACGTCCGAACCAGAAGGATAAATTATCTGAACACCAACAGTAAAGGAAAAAACAAGTAAAGACAAGTGTCCAAGTAAAAACAAAATCTTTATTTGCACAATTAATACTGCTGGGTCTTTACCTAAACTGATTAATTTCAAGATTCGGTTTTAGATTTCATGTTACTGGGGCAGAGAGAGAAAGAGAGGGGATCCTCAACCTCTATACAATGCATAGGTTAGTTAGTTAGTTTGAAATTTTATGCAAAGCTACACTAGGGCTATCTGCACTAGCCGTCGCTAATTTAGCAGTGAAAGCCTGGAGGGAAGACAGCTATTCATCACCACCCACAGCCAACTCTTGGACTACTCTTTTACCAACAAATAGTGATATTGACCGTCACATTATAACATCCCAACAACTGGAAAGGTGAGCACGTTTGGGTGGGACGATGATTCGAGCCCGCGACTCAGAAATTAGGAGTCGAGTGCTTTAACTACTTGGCCAGACAAAAACAAGCGTCAGAAAAATAATGATATCATAGCATTCAAGTCTGGATATCACATCATCCTTGAGTCACTTAGGCCTGTAATGTTTCCCTTATATGTATATAAAGTTTCAACTTACACTTGTTACAATCTTTGTACGACTTCTTTATACGAGTTTGACATCAGTCCAGAAAGGCAGGAAACAGAAATGGAGTCAAGCAAGTATAAGCCTTTGAAACAATCGTTGTGGTTTGCAACTTATGTCTAAACTAGAGGCTTGATGCAAGTTTGTACTTTTGTTTTACAGGAATGTTACTAACTACAAAAAAGCACTTGCACGAAAATTTATCCAATTTTTCCTTAATAGTGTTATAATTTTCAGGAAAAAGTGAAATCTGACGTAATAAAAAAATTATATAAAATTCAAAATTTTACACGTATCTTTGTTTTATGTTTCAGTTTCCTGTTAAAAGGACAAAATTTTCAAGAGGGATGTGCGTTGTACTGGCTCAGTCTAATATGTGGAAGACTGGTGATCTGAAAATAATTTTTAAAAAAGAAAGTGAAATAATTATTGAAATGTCATTTAGATACTGTTGAAAAAATTATAATGTGATGGACTGATAAAGTTTATTGCATGCTAGATATAAGTATGTATGAAAATATTACTCAAATGTCAAAGTGAAATTACCATGGGACTAATCCATGTTTGAGCCGAGCCCCAAAGCAGAGGTAGGGTTTCTGACAAGTTTGTTTGTAGTGTTTTGTGTGTCCTTTTGGGCGATAATGAAGGCCGATACTTTCAGGTCATCAAAACTTTTACCTGGCTTTGAGGTTGGATAATCATTTACGCTTTTATCCCATAGTATAAAAAATACATTTATCTGATATTTATTTATATACTATTGAACATTTGGCATTCATACCTGCTATAAAATGTTCGCTACACAGGCGGTTGTAGCCTGATGGTTCCCAGTCTTTCTGACTGACAGCTGAAATCGATAGAAAGCAAGACCAGATTTTTGTCCCTGTCTATTGCTACATCCAACAAGTATTTATCATGACGGTACATGATGAAGCCAAGGCATTAATTTATTTACGACGAGAAAAGTTAAATTCACACTGCTAAGACTGGAGTAAACACGCGATAGCTTGACGTCCACAATGGCTGCGACTACGAGATTTCCCAGCTCGTGATGTCACGTGCATAACCTCAGTAGGCCTCATGGACAAACTCATAAGTTTTCAAGATCAGTTGCTAGACATGATCAACAGCTTGTGCAACAGGGAGGGAAGAATATACCTGCTGTGCTTTACCAAATAACACTCTTTGTAGCATTACGATCCAATTTTCTTTATGCCATTCAGAACTTTCTGCAACCTTTTTAAAACTTAGAAAATACTGCTCAAATTTTTTTTTTCTCAAAAGGTGGAACTAATCATATCTTTGTACGTACATCAAATAACTACTGGTGGGATTCCCTACTTTTTTTACTTCTATTTCAAGCCTATGTAACTTAATTTCTTTTTCATTTTGAAGTTATAATGCCTGAAGTTCCATTTCCTTTAACCCGACCTAATGTTCTAACTCTATTTTTAACAGCTCTATTTGAATGTGTGAATCCACAGGTTATAGATCATTCAGCACACGCTTATCTAACATTATCTTATTAACAAAATGATGTATTAACATACTCATTATTTCTTCCTTTGCCATAGCAACCTTAACCTCTAATTCAAGATGATTTTCTAAGACTACATCTTTTCAAAAGCAAGATGTACAATAAACTCATCAAGGAATTTTGCTACCTCAAATGCCATGACTGCTGCTTGCTCATAAACAAATAAGATCCTGGATGAACCCCAATTTCTGTTACATATCAAAAGTTTTATGAGTAAAGATATGAAATTCCAGGACATACAAAAAAGGTTCCTAGAGTAACCAACAGATATAGAATTTTTGTTGCAACACATTTATTTTTCAAAACATTAAAACCATAACCATGTAATGATTCAACAATTCTCCAGTATACCACAATCTGGTGACTAAAAGTCTTTTATTGATTATGAATACTGACCTCGAGGTCCTCTACTGAAGGCTACAGTCTATCATTACTAACCTTGCTTCGCAACTCAGAATAGTCCAACACAGTAACAAAATAGTTTGGTATAATTGCAGTAAACGATCCTGGGATTATAATCAACTGCAAATATGGTGGTCTTCCACTGATGATATTCAAGACGGAATTAACTCCGTTCTAGTACAGCCTTCTATGACTTTCTTCGACTAACATTCTCCTTGTTCAACTGCCTTTATATCTACAAACCTTATTTGCATTAGATCTACATAGATCCAACACCTAGAATAAAATAGTAATTGCTAATGTTATTTTTAATTAAAGGGAAGATAATAAGGAACCTGGAAGTTACAGGCCAGTTAGTTCTATTTGGGTTTCATTGAAAATGCTTTATAAAATTATTTATTAAAATATGATATTGTTATAACTTTTGTAGGCATAGATTAATATCACATTAAGACTCTCAGCTCCCTCTAGCTGATAAACAAATTATATCACTCAAAAATATAGGTTACAGTGCTGCTCCTTACTGTATTTTGAACTCTCTCTTGAAAAATCATAATACAAAAAATAAAAGCACCAAATTGTCTATTTGCCAAGTTGTTTTAGCATTTTTATTCCTTCCAATGTTCATGGTATATAGATTGAATGGCACCTCATCCCATATTTTCTCTAGCCATGCTGTTGTTAGTTAGTTCTTTCTGGGCAGGTGGTTGAGTGAATCCACTAGTTACTATAACCTTGATTATCCTCTGGGCTCCTCAACAGGTTGAGTTTCTTGTTTGAAGTTCTCCAGTTGGCTGTTTGCTCACCAACATATTCGAAACATGAACAAGATGGAAGACTTTAGGTTTGGAATACCTATCCTTTTAGGTTCTATACACCACATCATTAATTCTTTTCAGTACAGCATATGCTCCTTCCTCTCATCTGTTTAACTTTGGAGTTTATCATTTCTTGCGGCAGGGATTGTACAGTCACTTCAATAAAGTCCAGTCTTATCAGCATTAACACCATAGCTACCTTTAGTCTTTCCTGAGTAAAGTCAAGTATGACACCTTTATTCTTCACATCTAGGAGAGCTCTTCCAACCATTGATTGCTTAGAACATGCCACAGTATGCAGTTCCACTAAGATACAGTTATGTCAATAGCTCCTGATACGAGTATTAAACTTCCTGGTGGTGCAATGACCACTATCCCTGTTTCTGTTGCAAGTTCAACCTCCAGTTCCATAATTACCATGTAGCATTTAGGGATTTTTAAGTCATAGACTTTGGTTCTTCCATCAGTGTCTTCCAATGACTTGAGTTCCCAAAATGTACTCTGTCTCAATGCAAAATGCTCACTTATCATGATGGACAGGATCAGGCAGCTACCAATGCTTTATTATAGTTATGTGTCTTACCTGGAAGGTTTCTTAATGTTGTCAATGCTGTCCTTTTAGATGGGCAGCAAGATGGATAGCTTGTTGTTCACTATTCCACCCCGTCACTTCAGATACGATTTCCAACTGAATTTGGTATGGCTCCCATGGTACTTCCCACCATAGTAAGTTTGGATGTCAAATGGCTAGCTGAATTTTGGAACTGGATTTGGTAGTGTTCTGGCTGGACTACCCCAGGTGATACAGATGTAGACCAATTAAGTTCTTCTGTGACACCACATTGGTAATAATATAAATTTCTTTATTTGATCAACTTCTAAATGAATTTTAGTGTTCTTATATGGTTAAAAAATGATCAATATGAAAATATTAAAACTAAAATATAGCTATGATGCAGTTTTCATAATTTCACACTTTATAAAAACTGTTCTACCTGGAACAGAATAACATTGAAAAAACAAACTATGGGTAGCATTCCATGTTCCAAAAAGGTTTTTAATAGATAAAGTCTAAAATCACCAACATTACTTTCAGTAAGTAACTTCCTGGACACATTTTAAGATATTTTCTTACTTCAAGCATTTGATTATGAAAAAATCTTCTCATGATTTGTCAGCTTTACACAAATACTAAAATCAATACATTATAAAGTTCCTGTTAACAAGATCTATAAGTATGTTAAATAAATATTGAGACAAAATTAAACTCTTTTACAATATAATATTTATTATTTTATCAAGTTTAGAACAGACTCCTCCAACTATAAACATACTAGCCAGCTGTAAGATCTCCTACCAGTATGTTATCTTTGATGACTTTTTAATTAGTTGTTTGATCCCAGTAGTTTTCAAAAAACTATATAACTATAAGGGTTTGTCCTGATGCATGTTCATTATCTATTTGTAATTCCTCAGAAAGTATATTAAATTGTTGGAAAAAGTTTAGAGAAAGGCTACTAAGTTTATGCCTGGGATGTAAATGTCATCATATGAGGATAGGTTAAGGTCTTTGAACTTGTTTTCGCTTGAAAAAATAACATCTGATTCAGGTGTTTAAAATTGGTAAGGGAACTGATTGTGTTGAAACATCATCTTTTTTCATATATATTGGTAAGACTAAAGGACAGAAATATAAATTTCAGCAGAGCCATCTACAACTAGGACAGCTATATTTTTCTAAAGGGGAGGTTGGACTTTGTAACAGGTTGCCTTCAGTTGTGATGGATGCTGTTAATTTAAGGGAGTTTAAGGGAAAGCTTGATAAATATTTTAATGATAAGGATTTAGCTTTGATTTTTTTTTAAAGTTTATATTACTTTACTGATTAGGGTAGCACATATGGACCAAATGGACCCTTAATGTGATATAATATGGTACAAAGCTACACAATAGGCTATCTGTGCAATGCCAACTACTGGTATCAAAACCCGATTTTTAGTACTGCAAGTCCACAGACTTACTGCTGAGGTATGGGGGTGGAGCTTAAACAAATGTAATGTTTCTCCCTGGTATGTATTATCCAAGGTATGTTTAAGCTATAGTTACTTACAAATTGTTTTCCACAATCTCCACAACTGTAAGGTTTCCACCCAGTGCATATTCTTTTAAATATTTTTGAACTACTTTCTACCAATTTTTTTACTAACTCAACAACTGTAAGGTTTCTCCCTAGTATGTATTTTTTTTATGTTTGTTTAAGCCATCATTAGATACAAACTGTTTTTCAAACAAACTAAAACTGTAAGGATTCTCCACAATGTATTTTCTTTGATGTATTTTTAAATTATCATTTGTTTGTTTCATTACAGTTAAGCACAAAGCTACACAATGCTGTACCCACCACGAATATTAAAACCTAGTTTCTAGTGTTAGAAGTCCACAGACAAACTGCTATGCCACATGGGAGCCATCATTTCCTAAAAATTGTTTTTCACAAACAGTATAGCCATATGGTTTCTTCCTAGTGTTTGTTCTTTGACATATTTTTAACTTGCTCTTTGTACCAAACTGTTTTCCACACATTGTACAACTATATGGTTTCTCCCCAGCATGTATTCTGTAATGTTTTTATAAATCACCATTTGTTCTAAGCTGTTTTCTCCCCAGTGTGTATTCTTTGATGTGTTTTTAAATTACTATTTGTACCAAACTGTTTTCCACACACTGTACAACAATATGGTCTCTCCCCAGTGTGTATTCTTTGATGTATTTTTAAATTACTGTTTGTACCAAAGTGTTTTCCACACAATGTACAACTGTAAGGTTTCTCCTTAGTGTGTATTCTTTGATGTCTTTTTAAGATATTATTTGTACCAAAGTGTTTTCCACACACTGTACAATTGTAAGGTTTCTCCCCAGTGTGTATTCTTTGATGGTGGTTTAAGTTACAGTTTGATACAAATTGTTTAGCACACACTTTACAACTGTAAGGTTTCTCGCCAGTGTGTATTCTTTGATGCGTTTTTAAGTTATTGTTTCTACCAAAGTGTTTTCCACACACTGTACAACTGTAAGGTTTCTCCCCAGTATGTATTCTTTGATGTCTTTTTAAGATACTATTTGTAACAAAGTGTTTTCCACAAACCTCACAGATGTAAGGCATCTCACCAGTGTGTATTCTTTGATGAATATCTAATTTACTCTTTTTTCCAAACTGTTTTCCACACATTGTACAACTATATGGTTTCTCCCCAGTGTGTATTCTTTGATGAGTTTTTAAGTTACTCTTTTTTCCAAACTGTTTTCCACACATTGTACAACTATATGGTTTCTCCCCAGTGTGTATTCTTTGATGAGTTTTTAAGTTACTCTTTTTTCCAAACTGTTTTCCACACATTGTACAA
>NW_013666667.1:198769-214607 GCF_000517525.1 Limulus polyphemus | reverse complement strand
TATACATAAGAAACACATTATATGTATTATATATTATTGCAGGTGAAACTGAAACATAACATCAGATTTAATATAAGTTTGAAGTTCTTAATTTTATAAAAAAAACATTTAAAAATAACATCAATCTCTCCTTGTGTGAGAACTGTAACATCTTGTTTTCTACTTATTGCCTCTTTAATTTATTTACCTTCCCTCCAAGAACTAATATAAAACAGTCTCTATAATATCATCTAGCTGTCATGATAGAAAATTTTTATATCATTCAATCTTATTTGTCTAAAGAGTAATCCAATAAAAACTAAGACCCCTCCTGTCACATCCTCTCTTTTTTTTCAGTTTGCTAATAGGTTTCCCTGACGTCCACCCTCATTATATTTATAACCAATAGAAAGCCTAGATTTCAACAGATTGATTGCCACATTTCTTTTATCACTTAAAGAGCCAAAAAAATTGTGACAGTTACGGAACAGAATCAGCTTTTTGTTTTTTATATTACTACAATTACAGATTTTGTTCTTGCAGAACCCCTGAAACCAGTAAGCGGAACCTTAGGATTCTGTGAAACCCAGGTTGAGAAATCCTATTGTATGATCAACAGAAATATCAATATAAAAATATTAAAACTAAAACTAATTATAAGTTTTCATAGTTTCAAAATAGCATTGAAAACAAACTGTTGGTAAAATACCACTTTCAAGAGAGGTTGTTTACTAGACAAAGTCTAAAATCACCTGTGGAAATATGATAGTACAGTCACAATAACCAATGTTACTTTCAGCCAGTACTTTCCTGGATTAACTGTTAAGAGATATTTTCCAATTTGAAGTTGTTGTCATGAAATCTTCTAATGATTTATCTACCTTAACATGTTAACACCAATTTTTTATAGTTCCTGTTCAAAAGTTCTATATATATATTCGTAACATTCAAATTAAATGTGTTAAATTTATAAATGCCAAGATCTCGACTAAACTAAAAAGATTATATATATATGTATATATATTATTTATCAAGTTAAGGTATCACTCCTCTGATTAGAAGCTGTTTGAGTACTGGCTTTAGCATGCTAAATTAAGAGATTGAAGATTTAGTATCCTTCAAGTCTCAGATTCTATAGTGCTGGTAGTATTCAGCAAATCACATCTATTGAAATAAATAAAAGCAGTACAGTCTCTGAATATGTTGCAACATTAATCTACAGAAATGAGTTTCAAACATTATTTACAAAGTTTATATATGACTAACCAGGAAGATAACAAACACTGGTCAATTAGGAAGTTTCTTAATGCTTCATTTTATAGAAACAAGTACTGTTCTCCCTATTTTTTTTCAGAAAAATGTAATTTAGAATTTTTTAAATGTTTTGTTGTCATTTTATCACTTCAAAACCTTTCACAATTCCCAAGTAAAAGTAACAAAGGACAAATACAGATCTTTAAACTTCAAATTAATCCTATCTCATATGGTTTCATAACTCTTAAAAGATCACCAATAATTCAACCAATTCTTTGACCCTCTTGCCATGGATAAGTCAAAGTGCTTGTCACTATATTTTAGGGTTTTTTATACTCAAAACTTAAATAAACTGCTTTATTATCATTGTATATGAAAAACTTGACATCAAATCATAGTTAATGAACCAAATTGTAATATTATGTAACTTTAAATTATAATTTTATAAGGAAATATTTTTAAATCTCCATCTCCCCTAGCATGAGAGTTGTGAAATTTGTTCTCTAAGTCTTCCCTCTTCTCAACTTTATTTACCACTTCTCTGAGAGGTACAGAAATTAATGTAAATCATTCATTATAAAATAGATACTACTAAGGCAAAGTCTAAATTTACAAGCCTTCAATGTTATTTGTTTACAGAATCATAATCTAGATAATCAGACCAACTTTCCATGTCTTATCTTTTACAAACTGCCAACAGTTCTCTGATGTTTTATACTACATTATATATAACCAATAAAAGGCCAGTATCTTAATCTATCAAATAATGTACTATATTACATTGTTTTTAGTACAGAGTATTGTCTATTTCACCTTCAGTTTGAAAGGTTCTTATGTAATAGCTACAGAGCCAGATAAATTAATGTACTCATAAAACATTGTTTACTTTGTTATTCTTGCATTCTTAGGTGTATTATTTATGTAAATAAAAATTATCTAGTGTACTTGTACCATAACTATAAAAAGTAGGCTTATATTTATTCAGCAACCAACAGCAAAAAAACAAGAGGTCAAAATTAAGTGATATATATTTCTTGTTTTTGATATATATTTTATATTTATAATTATAAAAGTAACTGAAATGTAACAATTACATATTGTTAGATTAGATTAAGTAAGATAATGAAAAATATTAATAATAATAAAAATTCTTCAAGAGGTATGCTTGCGAGCAACTAATAGGTTATGTCATTCAATATGGTTACATATGCTACATGTTTGCCAAGTAATATACAACTAGTGCAACAGGACTATTAGTCATACAAGGGTAAAAGGGCAATAAAACAATATAATTAGGTATAAGTAGATATATATACTGTTAGACCCATAGAAAAACTGTGGAAAACTTTCCATTTACGTTGATAAACTTCCATGGAGGAAGGGCAAATGGAACGAGTAATGAAACTATTCACTAGGACAAGCCGGATCTCCTTGTCAAGGACCGGATAAAGATGGAGGATATGAAGGGCTGGATGAAGCACAGGTGACCGCTGTTGACAAAGAAGGGAGGGAGACAGAGAAAAAGGCAACGGAGGGGTAAGTTGGAGCTGGGTAAGCCGTGAAAACCATGGCTGACCCAGCCAGTAAGGAGTAATCAGAAGGACTTGATACAGAGTGGTATGGACAATCGAAATAACCCAGTAACGAAGTCAAATGGAGGATAAACATATAGGTATTTGTTGGTCCAATCCTGGCTGAAAGCATCGACAGCCAGAGCAAAAGGATGAGGGACTGGAGACCAAAACAGGGGTAATTTGTGGTTAAGGGATATGGCAAAAGCATCTATGTGAGGAGTACCCCACTGAAGGCAAAGCTGCTAGAAAACAAGAGAGACCACTCCATCGAACAGATTTTGTCTGAACAGGAAAGCCAATCAGCAAAAAGATTGAAAGCAGCAGGAACATGAAACCCAATGATATTAATATCTTGCATGTGGGCTCAAAAAAGAAGATGCAATGTACAAATACAAAGGGATTGAGAAAGAGTGCTACCCTGGTGATTGAGATAAGCAACCACTGTAGAATTGTCAGAATGGATCATTACCAGACAACTTTTGGCCAGATGGAGAAAATGAACCAAAGCCCGACATACAGCAAAAAGCACCAGGATGTTGATATGATAAGACCTCTCAGATCCAGACCAATACCCCAAAGCTTCCTGTTGATTGATCCATGCCCCTATCCCTGAAGGGATGCATCCATGAAAATGTGTAAATCTGGATTATGAGAAGGAAGCGGGAGACCCGCCAACATGCGAGTCTTGTCCAATGACCAATGTAGATTGCCAACAAAGGAAGGATAATAAGAACCTGCAAAGGATCCCATGCAAGATTCCACTGGTTGTGAAGAGCCTGCATATGAGCATGACCTAAGGGGATAAATGCTGCCATGGAAGACCACATCGCCAAAAGTGATAGAACTTCACTAGCTGTGATAGAGGGAACAGTAAGAGTGGGGAGAACTGAAAGCTCCATAGAACAGAAGTCAAAGAGGAGAAGGTTGGGCCCGACTGAGATGGGTGTTGAGAAAAACACCCAAATGAACAAGATGTTGGGTAGGTTAAAGGAATGACTTCTCCAATTTGTTTAACCAGCCCACACGAGCCGTCTCCAGTAGCAGTTGATGAGTGTGATGGGTGGACTCCTGTTTGGAACAAGCTAACAGTAGCCAGTCTTCCATATAATGATGAAAGTGCAACACGATATCATGTAGATGATGAGTAAATGCTCTGGCCACCCAACAGAAAACATATGGAGCCAAAGCAAGCCCAAGGGCAGTGAGCAAAACTGATAAACCACTCCATATTGGGATATATTCGGAAAGTCCATCTTGGTCATCCACAAACCTGGAGAAAAAGCCCAACTGAGGGTCAGAAACAATTCCATGGTAAAACAGGGTAGATTGAGAAATTGATTGAGGCAGGACACATCTATTACAGGCCGCCAATCTCCAGTTTTCTTGGGGACAACAAACAGCCTAGAATAAAAGCCTCGAGAAAGATGTTGAACAGGTTCGATGTCCTGTTGTCAGGATTTCGGTGTATCACTTCGGAAAGGAAATGGATGGTATATAAATATCATAGAAATGAAGTAAGGGTAAGATGAAGGCGTGAAAACTGGGCATGGGTTAAATAGACCCCAAATGCTGAGAGTCGAGAAACAGACAATCAGCTTGATGGTAAGCCAAGGCAAACTTATCTGTAGCCCATGGAGGGCAAGGCATGCTGGCACCCTCAACCAATTGTGAAGCAAGTGCTCAGCATGAACCCTAATAGTAAACTAAATATGGAGAGGAAGAAATATCATGCTGCAAAGAAGGATGGGGATCATAAAAAACTGGGGAAATGGATAAAACATAACATTCAGCCAAGATGGACCAATACGTCCCATGTTGTCCCAAAACATGATGTTATGTTAAAAGTTATAGTATGGAGATTCCTATGATTACTTTAAGGTGACAAAGTCAGATACACTGACCAAATCTGTATGGTAAGTGTTACACCAGTGCTAAAGAGCTTAATTTTTATAAGATGTCTGTACTTACCAGATGTTGTTTCTAACCCAGATTCAATATCTCTTTGAAATCCAGTTTCTGTTTTCACATTCATAACATTATATTCTGAATTATTTTGATCTTCATCATCACTGTAACTGAACTTTGAAATAACATCATCATCTTGTAGCAGATCACTAGACTGCTCCGTTTTCACTTGAACAAATAAGTTCTAAAATCAAACAATACATTGAAAAGTTTAACAGAAATAACAACTAGTGTTATCATTACATAGTTTCCACAGTTCACTAACTTAAAATAAGATGACATAATTAATAAACCTAACATTTCAAACATAGTCATGTATTTAAATAGTGCTAAAAACAATTATATCTTTATCTCATTTGGTGGGATCGGTTGACACCAAACACAATGAATGAAATGTTTAGTTCCACATGTTCAGTGGATGACAGGTTTGGGGTTTATTTTTATTTTGACCTCCTATTTGTAACATAATAACATAACAGCTGATTAAACACACATTCTACACATTTATGTTATGTAACATAATGGCAGATTAAACAGAATTCCATTATGTAACATAATGGCTAAATTAATACAGAATTATACTCATTACAATTATGTAGAACATAACGGATTTGACAAAGAATTCTATACATTCACATTACTTACCACATTATAGTTGATTTAATGAAGAATTTTTCAAACTCACATCAAGTATAAAGGGTTGAATATAATATGTTATGTTAAAATGATATTATATAGATAAATCAGCAAACACAGATGATATAAAGTTGTGGTTGAACAGCATGCATCAGAACTACAACTGACACTGTTTGCCATTTTAAAGATAATGTGATGAAACTGAAAATTGATCACTTTTGGAAAAGGTGTATAACAGTCCTTTCTGACACAAAATATTCATAAACATAGATCATAAAGATTTCTTCAGATTAGAAATTTAGGATTTTCAAAATGAAGATATCCATTAGCATTTGAAAACAAAGAAATATGAATCAACCAAGGGCACCAGAACTAGAGCTAGGTATTGTAATCAATTAGATATTAGCAACAATTACATTGATTAGTGTTACATAAACTAACTGAATAATAAAAATTACATGTTGAAAACAGGGTGGGGGCTTATGGTCTGAGGGTTTGGATTTCAGCTCCAATTATCAATAAATGTGCTTTCCCTCACCCTGTCTGTGTTATTAAAAAATTACAAAACTATCAGTCACTGTCACTATTTTTGAACAACTGCCAGAGGGACAGCAACTGGATGGCAGCACCCACTGCCAACTCTTTAGTTGCTTAAGTGTTAAGTAAAGTGTAAGTTAACTATTTTTCAAATTGTTATATTTCTACGTTATAACTGTATTATTTAATGTGGTATAAGTAGGCACAGACTGACTAATATATTGATGTTTAGGGTATTCAAACAATGTACTTAAATAAGTTGACTAACAGTGTACTATATTATTTTTAATTTTAATCATAATGTGTTTTAAATACAAACATTATTACCCTTATCAGTGACAGTAAAATATATTTTCATTATTTAATTATCCACTTATCAGATTTACAAAGATTAATATGAGATTAGTGCCAAGTTACAAAACAAACCCAATGTTGATTGAATGGTGCTTTTTAGTGAACATTATGGATTCATTTTCCAAGTAGAAAACGTCAAAATTTTCTTTAAAAGAAATTTGTGGTAAAATATTTTTTTAGACAAATAGTGTGTTTTTCACAAAATGTATAAATGACGATCTTCAGAAGAAGTCTATCATATGAAATGAAGGGCAATGAAAAAGTTACGAAGAAAATGTAATCACTTAATGAATGCAGAACTACCCAGAAAGACCTGTAACAAACCATGGTAAGCATAGCATAGCATCTTGTAACAGATGAGAATCTGTGAACACAAAGCTAAGTGGTAAAAGCAATCCATATGCTTCAGGCAACAGTAAACAACATAACCACAAAAGATTACAATGTTACAATGGAGTTTCTACAGAAACTCATCTGCTGTACTGCTTTAGTGAAGAAGCACAGCTATTAGACAGAGCATCACCAACAATGATGTAGGGCTCCAGAATAGGTTTAATATAATGTATTAAACTACTGTAAATATCATGGCTCATTCAATACAGATTAAGTTTTATAGTCAGAAGAAAAATCCAAAATTTTAGGTTCTTGTTTCATACAGCTGATGCAGTTTTCATAAGTAATTAGTAGAAAAGTACACAGTAAGTTATGTGGAAACACCTGTAGACAAGCAATATTACAGCAGCAAGAAGAAAAACTGTAATGACCTTATTCACAATAATGTGGCAAACTTGTAGTGGATTTCTTCAGCTTGTTACTACAAACATGTCATTACTAATTATTATTCCACGCAAAGTCCAAAAAGACACAATGATAGCTACATATTCTCTTTAATAACACAACTGTAAAAGATTTAATAAACAAATTACCTCACTTTTCTCTAATACTCCATCACACTTTCCCTCTTGCTCCTCTTTAACCGTACCAAATTTCAAAATAGTATGTAGAGAACTTTCTTCCAAGGAATCAGCTTCCCCTGTATCTAGAAATACAAGTAATGTAGGTTTGTCTATAACAAGACTCAATATAACTTATGCTTCACTAAATTATAATCAAAATCCACACTTTTCTACAATTTTAGCATAACATACTGGTGCATAGAAAAGAATCAATTTTCAGCAAAGGGCAGGTTCTAAAAATATACCTAGACTGCCATGCACATTGTTAGTTGTAGTCCCAAATGGTGGTTAAACAGGTTGCCAAGTTAAGAGAGCAAAGCATATTTCTAAACCTTCTGGTCTTAAAATGTCCATCATCCAAGTTTGACAAGTCTAACAAACTCATAAAACCAGTCAAGTCAGCAGGCACTCAGGAAGAATTAAAAAGAGCCAGGTGATTCTTAGAATACTTAGGTCATTGTACTCGAAACACTGAGTAAGGAAGTAAAATAATGTGAAAATTAAGCAGTATGCTGTACTCTTATCTTGATTGGAACTGCGAATAAATGTCATGTCAGATGTATCCTACAAAGACAGATGAAACTGCCTAAACACAGTGTTGCCTCATATCACAAGAGACTATGCAAAATTTATTTTTTAAGCAATATAAGTGATCTTAATTGTTAGGGATTCAACATGGCTTGAGAAATCATACAAAACAAGTAATAAAAAAATTTGAAAAATAAGGATGCTGTAGGGATGGAAATTCCATAAAGTACAGAAACATGATAGGAATGAATACACAAAATCCTACATAAGTAACTAAATCTTTCCAAGAAATATTTTTATCTATAACCAAATGTTGAATTCTTTTCACTCACATGAATTTAGGTTTGAATAAAAACATTTAAACTGCATAATGTTATAAAGTCTTACAATGGTTAATTCACATAAATTTGTAACATTGACTCAGTGGCTACTTATGTAGGGATTTTTGTATGGTTTTGTGTATTCATCCCTTCCGTAGTTCTGTACTTTTGGCATTTCTATCCCTACATCATCCTTATTTTTTGAAAATGTTTTTTATTGTTGTTTCCCTTTTTTTTCTAAATTATATCAATGAACATTATATAATGAATGACAGTTGCTATGAAGGCAGCAGTTTTAGCCTGGAGTGATGAGTTGTCTTGATGGACATCATATGTTGAAATTAGTGAAACGTTATACTGCTTCAGCACTCCCCAATGCAAGGTGTGTAAATCATTGCAAGCTAGCTCTTCTGACACCAGAATAGTATAATCAGCAAAATATTGAACTATTATGCTACTTGCCAATTCTATACTTTAGCAATGTTTTTCAGCTAAGCTAAAGGTTTTAACAGCTTTGGAAAACCTCAAAAATCTAAGTCAGGTGTTTATAAAAGTCTCTTAGTTTGTTATAATAGAGACTTGAGACTATGATGAGCAAAACATAATATGCATCGGCCATTTTTTTCCTGGCCTGTCCCATCATAATAAGCACTACTGTGCTTAGTAATAATATAAAACTTGGAATTTGGAAATTGTTGAACTTAAGCAGTATGTTAAAATTTTCATTCTATACTACTGAATTCTTTATTAATAGCAACACAGTAAAACAGTGAACCCAAACTTAGATAACTAACAAAGTATATATTCTGAAGAGGTCATATTTCAGCAAACTATTATGAATCACACAGGTAAGCAAGTTTGTTATGAAAGTATTTGTCATGCCCCAAAACACTGTAAAATTGTTGTAAAAAGTAGTCTTTGTTTTAATACGAGTGATTTGGATAGAATTTGGTGACACAGCAACTGTGACAGTAGAAAGTTCTTAGTAATAAAGTGGTAATTCTCCTATTTTCAAATATAAAGGCAACTTATGTAACCATTCATTTTGTAGCTTTAAGATACACTTTTCAAAAATGTTCTTAAAAATAGTTATTAACTGCATCAATATAAATCTTTTTCTTGCTTATGTAATTCTATATACTAGAATGTTTTTAAACTGTTCTCAAATAAATATCTTAAAAATTAAATGATGTATCTATTTCTAATGTTAAACTGATGTTCCTGGTTTGATATCACCTTTGTGGGTTCTACTTTTAACTGTCAAAAAATCCATTAGTTTATTTTGTTAGCCATTTAGATAAAGTACAAGAAACTTGGAGGAAGCCATTTTAAATTCTGATAATGTTGCAGATAAGGCTATTATTTTATTTATTTTAGATTCAGGACAACATACTGAGAACTGTGAGTTTGATAAAACGTCACTGGTGCAGCAGAAGTAAAAGAAACAGAAGAAAAGTGTAGGTCTCTATATCATCTTTTCTGCAATGAAGTTTACATTTATGAGAGGAAAAGAAATTCACTAATAAAATGTTTGATTGTTGTTAAACAAAAAACTACTAAACAGGTTATTTGTGCTTTACCCAATTATAGACTTATAAGTTGTTGATTTCAATTCCTAATTTGTTCAGCTTAGATGAATTTTATTTTAACTGAGGGAAGAGTGGTTCTCATGATTCAAAGCTGTTGGGTTTGATTCCCATTGGCCCAAAAGTTTCCCACCTTGTTTTGTTATTGAATGTTACCATGGCTCTCAGCCACTATCACTATTTCTGAATGCTGACTAAAATGAAGGCAACCACTGGCAACACCCACTGACAATTTTTGGTTTATAACTTATTTTTGAACTGCTGATTACAGGGAAGTCAACTGCTAAGTTTTTGTTAATTTTTGAATTGCTAACTAAACAGAAAAGAAGTGGCTGGCAGCACCCAATTACTGGGGCAATTGACAATCAATTAACAAATATTACTAATTCTTCAACTCTAGTTTGAGTAGTCTTCGTTTTAAAATAACAGCTGAAGAGAAGGATAGTGATAATTATGAGGTCCAAGTTGAAAAAATTAAAGGAAAGGACAAATACTGAAGTATCAACTTAACATGGCTCAGATGTTTCTACTGCAGACTTGGTGCCAGATGTACCAATTAACACTTTCTACACAGGCTCAGTTGAATTGACTGAGTCCATAACCATGGAGTACTCGTTACAGTTTCCATATTATAACTTTTTAATACAGTACGTATATTTTCACAAAATCTGTCAGACTTTGTACTGAAAAAAAACAAATTTTTTAATAAAGATTTGTCTGTGAATATATTGAGTAGTTATGTTTACTTGTCTGAATGCAAAGTGATTTTCACATTAAGATTAAGAATACTTTTATTCATCTGAAAACTTTACAAATTTCATTCTGTAATCTCTAAGACCTCCTAAGTAATTTTTTTTCAGTAAACTTTACATGTTATCTGTTATTTTCTCTACCACAACACTAAATAAGGTAGGTCAATTTGACACCTGTAGTCAGTCCACATATATTTTTATCAATCTGACAGGGACAACAAAGCATCAATGAGATCCTTGTATACTCATAGTCAGTCCACATATGTTGATCAATCAGGGCCAATAAATAATCGATGAGATCCTCAATTAGATCAAAATACATTTGTTGGTGATTATTACTTCACATAACAATGAAGTATGTTGCAGATTCCTTCTAAATCTATTGTCTTATCCAAATATGTTGATCACTGAGTGACAACAGAGCATTGATGGGCTTGCATAGTCAAATAGAAAATAAGATCTCAACTACAGAAGGAGAAGCTTCCAAGACAGCTAGTGAGTCACATGGAAGATAGGTATGTGGTGAATTGTATGATGTATGTATTTGGGTTTAACCTCACTCATAGGTGATGATATAGAATAAGATTATGAATGTCTCATTGGAAACAGGTTTTTGATATCAAAGACCAAAATAATTTACAAAATGCAGCCTAATTTTACATATTAATATAAATCCCTGGGACATGACATGAAATCCAGTATAAAAGTAAGAAGTTTTCAATCAATAATGGAAAATTCAGGCACGCTGCTAAATTAAAACAGGTGAAATTCACACTATTATGTTGGGAAGAACACCAAATATTAAAATTCTAAATACATATATAGACTTACTACTAGTTACTGTGAAATTTTCATCTTTCTTTTTCATCAATTTGATGTCCAACAACGTATCCTGCTTCTCATCAGCCATGGGTTCAACCTTCGTCTTCACTACTTCCATGATTACATAGAAGCTTCACCTTTATATTCTGTAAAGAAAGGTTGCAGTTTGACTACAGTGAAATAAATTAAGAATTAGAAGTTGCATATTTCAAAAAGGTTAGTCTTCAATAAATACTAATCTCAAAATTAAAATTACCTTAATAATGTTTTTATCAAATTATAAGCTTGACCTTTTTCACATCTTGATACTAAAACAGCAACATTATCTGAAATATAATGATCTGGAAGCAACATGTGTAGTAAAACTTAAAGACTAAGAGAACCTTTACCAACAATTTAATTCAGTTTAAACATGTATGTAATGACTGGGGAGTAGGTTGTTACTCTATTGACTAGAGTAGATATACCTCATATATAAAATTACACCAAAACTTGAACTACCAAAATACCTCTGAACCATTTACTGATTTTGGAATAGGAGTTGAATTATTTATTGTTTCAGTTTTCCATAATTCCCACCGGATTTTCTACAAACATGCATAATTTCATATACATTTAATTTAAAATTTGTACTTCCGTGAACGTGCACGATAATTTTCTTCGCATAAATTAAGATAGATATTATATTTCTTTTTATAAATTTAATACTTGCCGTGTGGGTAGTTTTTAAGCTATCTTGGTGATAAATTGCAGAAAATCATAGTGAAGTGATAAATACTAACGTCAGAGTTGTTTATACGTTGTAGGACTAGTTATCTCTATTACTACTGTAATCAGGCACTTGGTAAAACGTGAATGGATAAGTATTCCGCGTAATAGTAATTTCACGCCGATCATACTACAAACCTGTACCCAAAACGACTAAATAATGGAAAACGCACGGTGATTCTGATAATTTCTTTGCTCTGCGACAAAACTTATATTTTATTTTTAAAATATGCTCTTTGCGAACATCTTCATAGCTGGAAATTAAAACTTTGCAAATTTCCTGCAATGTTAACGAGCTATGGGCAATTAATTTTAATTAATTTTTAGTGGTAATTAGACAATTAGATTTTTGAATTTTAAATACTTCAAACTATGGAAGAGTGTAATAAAAACCAGTATGCTAAATTTCATGCTGATATTGACTTTAATGGTGAAGTTATTCTAATAGATTAGTGACCCAGTTAAAACTGCGTTTTAAGAAAATAGCTGTTATCTATGTAAAAAGAGGTTAAACTTTCGATTTAGGCAAAATTTGAAAAATGTGATATTTAAAATATTGGGGGCTCTTATTTTAAGAATGAGTGCAATCTTAAGCTTATTGTAGGGTGTAGGTATAATGCAGATGGATCGTTATTTCGTGTAATACTGGATAGTGACACATATGAGAAACTTTACTCAAACTGTACTGTACTGATCTATTGAATATGCAGAAGCAAGCGAAAAAATCCAAATAATTTACGCCACTGCATGCAAAACGAAAAGTGACTAAAATAGTAAAATCATACACTGCTGATATCACAAACAAATAAATTTTACATAAACTGCATTGAAAGACATAAAAATCAGCGTGAAGCACAGAAAATAAAAGCTTATAATATACGTACATATATAAAGCTACTGAGGTTAGGAAAACGATTTAGTGACTCTCATAATGTCTTTGTTCCACGCAAATAGTTATATATTATTCAAAGGCGTGTTCAAAGACACAAAAATTAGCATGCAGCAACATACATACACAAAACGACTGATGTACGACAAACGCTCTGGATACTCTGATAATTTCTTTGCTCCGCGACAAAAAACTTGTATATTATTAAAGAATATCAGGCAAATTCAGATGACATAAAAGTCAACATGGAGCAAAAAGAAAATCAGGGACTATAATATACTGTTGCGTCAGCGAGGTCACGTGACTAGTGTCACGCCACGTTTCTAGAACTATCCTGTTCCTTCGTGAATGCCCTAGCATTTACTAGATATATGTTAGTCTGGTATATATATAAGACGCTCACAACGTGACGGGACAATGTGTGTAGGTAGTGAGTAATTGAACTGCAGTCAGGAAGTATTGTTGAAATTAACGTTCGTTGTTATAGCGTTTGTTATAGAGCGACTGTTGAAAATAAGTGTATCGGTAAAGTTATATTCAGAAAGAATAAACCAGTTTTATTAAGTAAGGACTTTTTTCTAAAGTGGGAACGAAGTTACGGAAAATCAACTAACGAACGGAGACGTAACAGTATAAATTAAAGAACATCAACAAGATATAAGGAATTGAACTAAGGAGGCCTCAGCCTTAGCAACACTCTCACGTGACTTCGGTCACCAATCAAAATCTTCGACGAAGAACAGGGGATCTAAAAAGAAAAACAGAGGGGGGGGCTGCAATTAAAACCAACGATTGTTGGCCCTCTACAAAATTAAATCATAATCTTAGACAAAATTCACTTTTTAGTCACTAGACTAATATCTCCAGAAACGAAAGCTTTTACCTTAAATTAATCTAAAAATATTCACTCAAATTATCTTTCATCAAAACGTTTACCTTACCACATGTTTCTATTTTGTATTATCATGTAGAATTTGAAAATCTATTTTACGCAACAGGTGGCGAATTTTGTTGATTCTGTTGCTTTGTTTTTGAAACTGTCCAAGTGTCTGAAGAAATCCCCAGCACGGGAGTCAAAAGTTCACCAATAATAAATATTCGAAAGTGAGAATTTTCTAAAAAAAAACAAAACTGATTAACGTTAAAGGGTCTGAGAACAGTTTAAACAACAATTAATACCAGGTGATAACGTAACAATGTGGGTGTAGTAGGACGAAACCAGAAGGATGGTTTAAAGTGAGTCAGAGGTGACGTTATGATTATACAATTGATTCCACGAAGGAAAAGAAAGTGAAACAAGGTTTAAAATGTGACAATGTCACGGATTCGACGATAGACTGAATCGTGGGTGACGTCAGAGTAACAATATGGCTCAATATTTGAATTCGTGAATAAGATGGTTTTTTTTTATTATTGGCGTTATCTTGAAGTCCCCGCCAGACGTTTCTCTAAATCAGAAGAGGCTAAAGCACTATAAGTAGAACAACCTGAATAACAACTTATGCTCACATGGGCTAAACGGCAATGACCTCTACTAGGACTCGAACATAGCACTCCTAATTTATAATATGTAAAAATGAAAATCCTCAACAGAAATTACAACTCTTTCCCTTGTCCACAGAGGGGTTTTTAGATGAATATTTATGATTTTCTAACATCATTTCGTTACATTTTAATGTTAGTTTACTACACTGAAGATTGTCCATATTGATTATTCTAATAGATTTGGCGATTTGTTGCCATAGATCTGCTTTATTATTATAGGCAATAGTAGTTAGTGGGATTAACTGCAATATTGGTAGTATTTATTTTGTTAGATTTATTGACGATCCGAACGTTATTAGGATCCATGCAACCAACAAAGTTATGGATAAATAGTTTAAGCATCAGATAAATAAATTGCTAATGGCCCGGTTCTTGTAAATAATTATACTTTTATGGAACGTCTTGTTAATGTTTTAGTACATCAAAATTTCGTGTAAATATGTCAAGTATATCTCAACCTGAAAACACTTGATGTCACTAGAGAGATTACATGATACTAAACATCATATTTTTCCAGTCATACCTCCCATGGGAGAGTTCAGCAACATCTTAGGGGAATGAACTATGACGCGCATAAACAGGATAACAATAAGTTAATTGGTATTTTTTCATGTTAAATCTTTGTATTCGATCGCTAGTAAGTGTGGAAAATTTTGGGACTTCTGTCTAAACCAAAAGGAAAATAAATCACCTATAAGTGTCACATATCACAAAAGGTCTAATCTTGACGTACAATAAGATTAATTTAAATATGGATTTTTTTTCAGATATCCAGTAAAACTTAATGTAAATATTCAAATTAAATATACTGCAATTAGGCACCAGTAAGGTACGCTTACCATGTGAGGTATGTGTAAATGCATGCTATAATTAAAGTAATGTTTTTCTCATGTATTCTTCTTTTCGAATCTTCACTAACCAACATGCAAATGAATTTTGATTTTAAGATTAAAAATACTTTTATGCGTCAGAAAATTTTCAAATTTCACATGCGAAAATTTTATAACCCCAGAAAATTATCAAACGCTGCTTTTTAGAAGAAGAAAAACTTTATATTTTATCTGTTATTTTCACTATTGTATCACTTACGGGTTTGGTCGATTTGACCGACCTCGGAACCACCATAAAAATTGGGAAATAGACATAAATTATGCATTTTTCGTTATAGAATGACTGCACATTATAACATGAAAACACAAACGTTTAGTATAAATAAATTAAATTTTATAACATTATGCATCTATATACACTGAGTGGTCACAAGTAAATAGACAACTAATTTTTCGTCATTTAACTGATTTATGCTAACTAATTTGTGTTCACAGAGCACTATATAAATGGTCCACACACTAATTATCTTGCGCTACAACATG
>NW_013666667.1:192847-197769 GCF_000517525.1 Limulus polyphemus | reverse complement strand
TTGTTGAAATTAACTTTCGTTGTTATAGCGTTTGTTATAGAGCGACTGTTGAAAATAAGTGTATCGGTAACGTTATATTCAGAAGGAATAAACCAGTTTTATTAAGAAAGGACTTGTGTCGCTAAAGTTTCGTCAGAACGAATTTACGGAAAATCAACTAACGAACGGAGACGTAACAATACGAAGATATATGCAGTGAACGGAGTGTGAATTCTTTGCTCTAGTAGTGAAATACTGACCCAAAAGTACTTTTAGCATACAATTACAATACAACCATAGCTATTTTCTTGATGATAAATATCTGTTGGGGCAGTAATGTTCCATTCCTTGAAGTTCATTACACTACTAAATAATTTGAAATACTCCAATTTTAAGAAATTCGCTGCAGCCAAAATATGATATTGGTTCACTTTATACAGAGAATCAAGATGCACAATCAGTTTCTTACTCAAAACCATGATTGTAAGTGCTCAATGAAAATTAAAAACGTTAATAGGAAGTAATTAACAAAATACATGGCTCATGTGGGACACAACTCCAGCTCACTTACAAAATGCATGTCATGAAATGACACGAGAAAATTAAAATGTCTATAGCAATTTCTTTAAGTTATGACTGATTTTTCCGTAACATCAAGAACGAGTCAATGACCACATCATTCAGCGATGTTTGTGGCAACAGTGTATTTATATATTCTCTGCTAACAGACAAACCTCCTACCATGGTTATTTTATTTTTTGCTTTTATTATAAATTTTTTGAATTAGAATATGAGGTAATCTTCAATAAAGGTGTATATGTACGTGGCAATGGTACTGAAGGCAAATTTGGCGAAACATTGGTCTCACCATTGACCATATCGTGTTCACTTAACATTGAACATATTGATATTTGTTCATAATTGGATTTTTCTTTTCGCTTTTTCGAGAATGATTTCGTTTTCCATTTTGTAATTTATTTCTCACCTGTTTCGAAGACTTTGGCAATATTACCTGTAAATCATGACGTGGTAGACATGATTTTCCAAGCAGTTTTCTATAAACTTGCTTTCGTTTGTCTCGCATATCATGAATCATTGCACTGAGTGTGGATGGAAAAGTTATATGATGACTTCTGTCCAAACTGCTGTTGCAGTGGGGTTCTTTACGACTTTATTATAATCACCACTATAATGAACTAACACTTTATCGTTGGTCTGAGAATTAACTAAAGTAAAGGAATGATGATAAAAAAATATCATCCATATTTTAAAACATAATATCTTTACCTTACTTTAGTAAAGTTAGAAATCAGTTTCTAACCCCAGTGCATACCCCACGAAATACCACCATATTTCTGGTCTTCATGGCCAGTCAAATCAGTAAGAGAATATACATACACTTTTCCATCGTGAGGTTTACTTCGAGGGAGAACAGATATTTTACTAGGATCTGGATTGTACAATATGCCAATAACAACCTGAAATGAAACAGACTCGGCTGTGCAGGAAAAAAACTGTAGTTTTCTCCTTCTTACTAGAGAAAACAGCCGCATCACCGTTTTGATGCTCTGAAGATGTTTCAATGTAACTTTCTACCTAGAAATCATACTGTGATAATAATAAATTACACTAAAAATAAAGCACAAAGCAACACAATGAAATATCTGGGCTGTGCCCACAACGGATATCGAAACACGATTTTTAGTGTTATTAGTCTAATGACTTATCTAACTCTCACATGGATAACAAGACTTCTACCACAAACTTATTCCTACCAAAATAAATCAGATTAAATACCCAATGGTTAAATTATGGATTCAAATGAAATACCAAATAAAGTTAATTGTCTCTCGTTCCTATGACGACAGCGGAAGTCACGCGACGCTGGGAGCATGCGTGCTGGAGTTCCTAGAAGGATCATGAATTATCGAGGAACTCCGCGAATGTTTGAGTGTTTGCCAGGCGCCCTCTTTTTTAGTATATAAGCCTGGCGAGAAAAACTAGCGCAAAAGCAGAGATAGTTAGATTGAAGAGATAGATAATTGAGTCAAGGGAACAGTAGGCACCGTAAGTAAAGTGTGTGAATCGCTGTGATTTATAGCGTGTGTTATAAAGGTTGTTAAGTTTAAAGAGACTGTGGAAATTCTGTGTATTACCAAGTTGTATGGAGATAAAATAAACTAGTTTTAATTAAGAAAGGACTTGTATCGCTGAAGTTCCTCGGAAAGAATTTATACCGGAAATTAACAAACGACCAGATACGTAACATTCCTTTTAATTTCACACATCTCATAAGTGATAATTAGTTCTAATTTGAACTATGAATATGTTTGACTTCAAATTCCAAGTCTTGATGTTTTGTTTCTTGTTAGCAAAAAGCTACGCAATGGGCTATCTGAGCTGTGCCTACCACGAGTATCTAAACCCTGTTTTTAGTTATGTGAGCCCTCAAACTACCACTGACCAACTGGGGAGCAAGTTTTGGGTTAATAATTAAACTTCGGAAAATTAGAAGGACTTTGTTTATTGAAAAAAAGAAAAAAGATGGCGGCTGCAGTTATGTCAACAGCAGTTTATCGCACATGTTTAAACATAGTGTTGACATTATTTCCTCAATGTACAAAGCCTTCTTTTGACTCTCCTAAATATTACTGTTTTTTAAACATGGAGTCAAAATAGGAATTTGTAGCTTGAGGAAATATTGTCAACACTATGTGTCAAATCTTAAGCCTATTTGTTCACTTATTTTTGCGATTTCATTTTAATCTAGCTATTTTGTTTCTGTATTTTTGACGATCCACTTTCCCTCTTTACAAATTACAATTTCTCGTTCTTCTGGTTTCTTTTGCTGTTCTTGTATTGCTGCCATCAAATCTGCCAAGTTGTAGTTTGATTTGCTACCTCTCGTTTCAATCTTCTTTTTTTTTCCTTCCCACTCCTGACACAAATTTGTTACGTCTCTATTCGTTTGTTAATATCCCGTAGAAATTCTTCCCGAGAAACTTCAGCGATACAAGTTCTTTCTTAAATAAAACTAGTTTATTCTTTCTCAATACAACTTTGCAATACACTTAATTTCCACAGTTACTTTAACTTCCACACACACTATAATTCACAACGAACGATTCACGCACTTTAATTACTACCGCGCTTGACTCAGTTGTCCATCTCTATCTCTGCAATTCTATTCCGATTCATTGTCTGTCGCACTTATATACAAGAATAGAGGGTGCCTAACAAATACTGGATTATTCGTGATGTTCCCCAATCTTTCTAGAACTCATTACGTGCTACCAGGGTCACGTGACTTCCGCTGTCGTAACGCTATCTTTTTACATTTTAATCTATAGTTGGCTTCTTAAATTATGAAACAATTATTGTTGTATAACTTTATGATCTTGGTCCTGATCCTCCAAAGTCATATGCAAAATTTGGCCAAGATTGCTCCAGTAGTGATACCATCTCTACTCACTTCCTTCACTCAGCAGGGGTGATAAAATTAAATCTCTAGTGTTTCAATGAAAATTCAATCAAAATGTATGTTTACACCATCTAGAATCAGATATCATCATGGGCCTAAAGTTAGATTTTACTCTCCTTGGGCAATCAACGTTTTACTGTACTTTGCTATTTTAAAGAGTATTATTTGCAAGTCTGTTCAGAAATGATAAATATATTTGTCTCAATTCGTTTATGTTTAATTAATTTTTGACCTTTTCTCCCTTTGTTTCAGTACTGTTTCGTCCCAATACTCTCTATCCAACTTTAAATATTTTCGTTTCCTTCTCGAAAAACACAAAATATTTTCCTTACTCTTAGGACATCTGCTGTAGAATCCAATTGATTGCTCTCTGGGTGAATTGCTACTTTCAATACGTATGTCGTTTATTTATTTCAACTACTGTAAAGATAAAAACGTTTAATATCACTTATATTCAAAATAGTTTATTTCTGTTTCAGTTTAGATTAATTAATAACTTACCTCTACTTTTACATAACAGGAAGAAATAAATAAAGCTTGTATAATTAAACAAACATTTACAGTGCCTTGCAAAAATATTCACCCCTACCAATAATGTCACATTTTGATGAAATATAAGTAACATATAAACAATTTTCAATGAACTTGTTTTTATTCATAACTCTAACGATCAAAGTTAACACTGTGCGAAGGAGGTAGAATGTCAGCAAAACCTGCAGAGAAAATACATAAATTGAACTTTGGTGATTGCATAGGTATTCAGCCCCTAAGTTAGTACTTGGTGGAAGCACCTTTGGCAGCAATTACTGCTGGGAGTCTTTTTGGATAGGTCTCTACCAGCTTTGCACAATGGGAGGGTGTAATTCTCGCCCACTCCTCCTGGCAAAATTGTTACAATTCTGACAACTTCATTGGCGATCGTTGATGGACTGCAATCTTCAAATCTCGCCACAAATTTTCTATTGGATTCAAGTCAGTACTTTGACTGAGCCACTCCTGGACATCCAGTTTCTTTTTTTGAAACCACTTCATTGTGGCTTTGGCCTCGTGCTTCGGGTCATTGTCCTGCTTAAATGTGAATTTTCGACCCAGTTTTAGATTCTTGGTTTTTCTCTAGGATTCGCCTGTGCTTTGCACCATCCATCTTTCCCTCAACCCTGACAAGCTTCCCAGTCCCTGCTGATGAAAAGTATCTCCATAACATGATGTTGCCACCACCATGCTTGACAGTTGGGATGGTGTTGACTGGGTGCTGTGCTGTATTGGGCTTATGCCAGATGTAACGGTTTGAATTTAGACCACAAAACGTTCTGCTACATGTCTGCAGTATCATTTACATACTTTGTCGCAAACTCCACACGAGATTTAAGATGATTATTTTTCAGTAATGGCTTCTTTCTTGCCATTCGCCCATACAGGCCAGCTTTATGAAGGGCCCGGGATGTTGTCGATGTATGAACAC
>NW_013666667.1:190852-191847 GCF_000517525.1 Limulus polyphemus | reverse complement strand
GAGACGAGCGGGAAGCAGCAGACAGACAACAATAGACAAATAATAGCAAAAGAGAATACAGTGGTGTGAAATTAAGTATCGTAAAAGTGATAAGCCTAACGTTTAATAAGTTAGAATGAAACAAACAGTATAGAAAAAAAGACAAGAAGGATTTTATTCCGTCAAAGCGTGGTTCTAAAGTAATTGAATCAGCCTGGGTACACTTTGACAAAAGGAACAGAGGATCTTCATAAGAAAGAAGACCAAACGAAATACGGTAGCTTGCTCCACAACTGTAAGTGAATCACACACAGAATACTAGTAGGATAGTAATATAGAAAAGATAGTTCGACTTGTCAACTGAAATTCTAAAGTAATTGAACAGGCCTAATTAGACTTTTGAAAAGAACTGTATGAATAGTGTTTATGATATGCCTGTAATCTCTATAGTGTGAAGACTTTATTGTACATACATTTAACCTGTATCTTCAGTTGTGGACTATCCAAGGCATCTACAAACTGATCCCTCAGCAACAACTTGAGGAGATCGGGTGGCACAGTTGGGTAGGCCTTGTGTGCCATACTTTCCAAATCCTGTGCCAGCTCTTGCAGGCTCTCCCCTTTAGCACGGACTCTTGTCCTGAACCTAGCCCTGTAGACTTCAGACTGATTTTGGGTTCTGTACCAGAGTTCTAGAGCCGCTACCAGTGCTCTATAGTTTTGCCTGTCATCTGCTGACAACTGTCCAAGTATTTACAGTGGTTGTCCCTTCAAGCTCGTTGCCAGATATACTACTTTCTGCTCCTCTGTCCATCCATTCATCTCTGCCACGAGCTCAAATTGTGCTCTATATGTTTCCCATGGTGCCTTCCCATCGAATTCCTGTGGCTTCCTTCGTACTAAATCACCCCTATTGCTGACACTCGTGTCTGGGATGCGACTTCTAACAGGACTGAAGATGTCTGCATTAGGGTTAACTGCGGGGTCTGGAAGAGGCTTGCCATTGTCTGAGGCTG
>NW_013666667.1:180050-189852 GCF_000517525.1 Limulus polyphemus | reverse complement strand
ACAGTCACTTAAACTAAACTACTTTTATAAACACACGCTATAATTCACAGAGATTCGCACACTTTACTCACGGTGCCTAATGTTCGTTTGACTCAATTATATCTATCTTCAATCTTTCTGACTTTATATACTAAAAAAGAGGGTGTCTAGAAAACGCTGGGACATTCGTGAGGTCACGATCCTTCTAGAAACTCCAGCACACATGCTCCCAGCATCGCGTAACTTCGGCTGTCATAACATACATATTATAGTCATCTAATATTCACCTATTATTGGCTACTAATTCCTATTTCACTCTGTACTTAAGCTTTTTATAGGAACACCAGATTTCATGCACCGCCCAGAAACATATAGAATGGATTTAGGTTTAAACTAACGTTAGTGATAAAGTACTTGCAGATGTATCTCGACTGAAATAAGAAGAAAGATGAACAATTTGATGGGTTAGTCACTTTCTGGTTTGGTATCTTGGCAATGGTTTCTAGTCTTGTTTTTGGGCTTGTTGGTAGAGAAACAAATGAAAGCGAGTGGCAATTATCTTTTAAAGTAAAACTCTGTCACTTTTGATTTTTTTAGCATGTATATTTGTATTATGCCTATTGAGTACTTTGGCCATCCCTATACATAGTCTACCAACTCTACAGTACTAAAAAGGTGATCAGATTTAGGCACACTATGCTGATTAATAAAAAGTGCTAGAAATGCACTCCTATCAATCTCACCCAAAATTTTAGCACAAAGATGTTCCATGCAATGTTCTTTTACATGTCTCTCAGTTTCTGCAATACATTTTTCCTTATAACTCCTATAAGATATACTGTAAACTACATTTTTCCCCTTTCATTTATTCAGAAATTCCAGAATACATACAATACAGTTGTTCTACTGACAATTATCAAGGGGTTTAAATGCTTAGCACACTAAATCAAATTTGGGCAAATGTCTAGGCTTTTCTTTCAGACATATAGGCACACTCAATTTCCTTACAGCATTCTTAATGATAATTGATATTATTAACCCTAGGTCTACTTCATAAATGGTGTTAGATATGTAACACTTTCTTCCTGACTCCTGTTCCTTTACCTTAATTTGTCATGAATTGTCAAAATTTGTTAACCAATCTTTCAGGATATCCATTTGATTTTAAGATCTCCCAGAGATCTACCCTCAAATCCATTAAATCACCAGGATTGTTACAAATCCCTGAAAGGCTTGTTAACTGATTAAAAATCATCCATATCATGGCCCATGGGTGATAAGAGAAAATGTAGAAGTAGTAGCTTTTTTAAGGTATTTTTTGTATATGTTATGACCACTTTACTATCCAATACAGTCATAGATGTGTCTAGAAATTGTAAATGCTCACAACGTATAGCATATTCGAAAGTAAATTTGATATCATCTTGAACCTGGCTTAGAAACTGATGAAACAGAATTAAGCTGTTCAAACTATCATTCCAAATCCCACAAGTATCATCAATAAAATGTAGCCAGAGGACAGGAGGCTGTTCCCCACCAAGTTTCCATTCACACGTTGCTTTAGTCTCAATGGCATACATGAAAATTACAGCAAAGGTTATAGCCACCCTATTATCCATGGCTACTCCTTGTGTCTGAAAGTAAATTTGTTCTACAAACCTGAAAACATTATTACATAAAAAAATACAGGATTTTCACTGGATACTGGCCGTTTCTCTTGATAAAACATGTTTATACTTAGATATTCACTACACTAATTGAATTATTCTGGATTAGCAATATTCCTCGAAAAAGGAGGAGGATAGTAATGAGTTTATTCACAACAATGCAGCAAAGTTGTAGTGGATATTTTCAGCTTGTAACTACAAATGTTATTACTAATTGGATTCCACACAAGAAAAGTCAAGAAAGGCACAATTACAGCTGCATATTCTCTTAAATAAACACAATTGTATAAGGTTTAATGTACAATTTACCTAATTACTTCTCTAATGTTCCATCACAATTTTCTTCTTGCTCCTCTTTTGTTATACCAAACTTCAAAATACATACTCACCAACATACTTCCAAAAGAGATGAAGATGGAAGACTTTTGGTTTGGAATATCTATCCTTTTGGGTTCTATAAACCAAATCATTAATTATTTTCAGTACAGCATATGGTCCATCCTCTCACCTGTTTAACTTTGTAGTTTATCCTTTTGTGTGGCAGGAATTATACAGCCAGATGGTAGGATTGTACAGTCACCTCAATGAAATCCAGTTTTATCAACACAAACATCATAGTTACCTTTAGCTTTACAACAAGCAAATGCAAGTCTTTCCTGAGTAAAGTAAAGTATGACATCTGTATTATTCACATCCAGGAAAGCTCTTCCAACTATTAATTCCTTAGAACATGACACAGTATTCAGTTCCACTAAGATACAGTCACTAGATGAAGAATTAATGACCATAGCTCTTGATTTGAGTATTAAACTTCTTGGTGGTGCAATGATTGTCATCCCTGTTTCTGTTGGAAGTTCAACCTGCATTGCAGTAATTACCATGTATTACTTAGGGGTTTTCTGGTAATAGACTTCAGTTGTATTTTAAGCTAGCCTGACCTCACATCAATGTCTTCTAATGA
Source organism: Limulus polyphemus (assembly GCF_000517525.1). Taxonomy (NCBI): domain Eukaryota; kingdom Metazoa; phylum Arthropoda; class Merostomata; order Xiphosura; family Limulidae; genus Limulus; species Limulus polyphemus. Next base: position 187,245 of record NW_013666667.1, on the reverse strand, counting down.
AGTCATCTTCCAAAATGTACTGTGTCTTATGTCAATTGCTCAAACATCATGAGGCACAAAGAAGTTTCCTACAGATAGGGTAACTTCTAACTTTCCTTTTGCTGGAGCTTTATGTCCATCTGCTTTTTTTGCTTCCATTACTTTTCTAGAGGCAACATGCAATCTTTCATTAATAAATCAGAACTAATAATCGTAACTATAAAACCAGTGTCATAAATTTTCCTATAGTTTATTTCCTTTTTTTCTGCTTAACTTGTTGTCTAACTAATATTTAAGTATTACAGGATCTATTATTCCTGTAACCATAACATGGTGCCATTAATTGATTGTTTGCAAATTTGATGGATTCAAGTTCCACCACAAACTACAGTTATATATAAAAATGCAAGTCTACTTTGCTTCAGCCCAATTCTCATACCCTGTCTCTTATGCTGCTATAATTTGGCCAGGTGCCAACAAATCCATTTTTTCACATGAATATGTGAGTAAGATAAGTTGGTAAGACTTGCCAAATCTTGCCAAAGTTCCTGCTTAGGTTTCTTCTGTACCCTTTTCTAGTACTTTGCTCTGGATACATGTTTCTGCTGCAATGCTCCAAAAATGTTGGATAAGAAAGCTACTAGTGCCTTATTCTTTCTACATTTCTTGCTTGTAAGGTTTCTTATGTTGTCAAAGCAGTTCCCTTTAGGTGGGCAGCAATATGAATAGCTTGTTGTTCACTATTCCTCCCGTTCACTCCAGATATGATTTCGAACTGAGTTTGGTACGAATCCCATGGTACTTCCCATCACAGTAGATTAGGTTGTCAAATGGCTAGCTGAATTTTGGAACTGGATTTGATAGTGTACTGCATGGACTACTTCAGGTGATACACAGCAGTAGTAGTAATAGGTGTAGACTAAATAAGTTATTCTCTGACACCACACAGTTAATAATATAAATTTCTTTATTTGATGAACTTCTAAACACATTTTAATGTTCTTATATGATTGACAAAACTATTAATATGAAAGTATTAAAACTAAAAAATTATTATGATGCAGTTTCATAGTTTCACACTTCATAAAAATTTCCTACCTAGATCAGAATAGCATTGAAAACAAACTAAGTAACATATCAAGTTCAAGAGAAGTTTTTAGTAGGTAAAGTCTAAAATCACCAACATTACTTTTAGCCAGTTAGTTCTTGGACACATTTTAAGTTAGTTTCTTACTTCAAACATTTGATTATCAGAAAATCTCATGTCATGTCAACTTTATACAATGACTAAAATCAACACTAAAATCATTAAAAACTTGCATGAGTACAATGTTCAAGAAGTGTTAGATCATATTTCTATCTTAAACAGATAAGAATTAATGATAAACTGTTCTGTTTCATGGCTATCTTTTTTCTTGTTTTTGCTTTCAGAGCAAAATTGAAGATTTTGTTTGGTGTTTAGCATTTCCAATATTGGAAGGTCTAAACTTCATACTGTATACCACATTATACACAAAAATTCTTTCAGAACCAATTACCAATGATATATTCCAGATATGAGACCAGGTGATACCTTCTCACATACTTTTAACTTAGAATTACAATACAGACAAGATTTCTTACCAGTGTGTTATCTCTCATTTTTTAAAGATCCCAAGCATTTTGCTATGCACCAGACAGCTGTAGGGTTTCTTACCAGTATGTTTTCCTTGATGTCTCTTTAATCAATTATTTGATAACATTTGTTTTCAGGTGTGAGACCAGGCGATACCTTCTCGTGTACTTTTAACTTACAAATTAACTCACAATTTAATTCAAACGTTTTGCTAAAACAAGACAGCTGTAAGGTTTTCTACCAGTATGTTTTCTTTCATGTCTTTTTAATCAATTGTTTGATACTTGTCATTTTCCACAAACTATATAATTGTAAGTGTACATCGTGGTGTGTGTTCTTTGATGCAATTGCAATTCCTCAGAAAGGATATTAAATTGTTGTAAAAGCATTAGATAAGAGATACTAGGATGATGCCTGGGATAGAAATGTTATCATATGACGATAGGTCAAGGCTTCTGAAATAGTTTTCACTTGAAAAAAGAAAAAAATATATATCTGATTCAGGTTTACAAGATTGTTAAAGGAACTGATTGTGTTGAAGCATCATCACTTTTCATATTTAATGATGAGAATGTTTATACTAGGGGACAGAAATATAAATTTAAGCAAAGTCATCTTAATCTAAGACAGTTTTATTTTTCTAAAAGGGAGGTTGGACTATGGAACAGGTTGCCTTCAGATGTAGTGGATGCTGCTAATTTAAGGGAATTTAAGAGAAAGCTTGATAAATATTTTAATGATAAGGACTGGCTTTAATTTTTTTTTTTGAACGTTTAGTTTAATTTACTGATTAAGGCAAAACAGATGGACCAAATGGTCCCTTAATGTGATATGATTTGGTGCAAAGCTACAAACTAGGCTATCTATGTTGTGCCAATCACTGGTATCAAAACAAATTTTTAGTATTGTAAGCCCACAGACTTACTGATGAGGTATGAGGGTGTTGCTTACACAAATGAAATGTTTCTCCAAGGTATCTTTAATCTATAGTTACTTACAAACTGTTGTCCACAAACTCCACAACTTTAAGATTTTTACCTAATACGTATTCTTATATCTTTTTTAAGTAACTACTTTCTACAAACTGTTTTTCCTTAATTTCATTACTGTAAGGTTTCTTCCCAATGCGTATTATTTGATGTATTTTTAATTCCATGTTTGTTTCAAACTGTTTTTCACAAGCTGTACAACGTAAGGTTTCTCCCTAATATGTATTTTTTATATTTGTTTAAGTCACCATTTGATACAAGCTGTTTTCAACACATTCTAAAACTGTAAAGATTCTTCCCAATGTGTTTTCTTTGATGTTTTTTTAAAATTATATTTGTTTGTTTGTTTATAGTTAAGCACAAAGCTACACGATTGGCTATCTGTCCTGTCCCCACCATGAGTATCAGAACCCAGTTTCTAGCATTGGAAGTTCATAAACAAACTGCTATGCCACTGGGTTTTTAACAAACAGTACAGCTGTATGGTTTCTTTTCAATATGTATTGTTTGATGTTCCAAACTGTTTTCACAATCTGTACAACCTAGTACATACTATTTGAAGTGCATACTTTTTAAGATACTATTTGTAAGTGCTTTACAAAAACTCCACAGCTGTAAGGCGTCTCACCATTATGTATTCTTTTATGTATTTCTAATTTGATTTTTTTTCCAAACTGTTTTCCACACATTTTACAACTATATGGTTTTTCCCCAGTGTGCATTCTTTGATGCGCTTTTAAATTACCATTTGTCCCAAAATGTTTTCCACAGAATGTACAACTGTAAGGTTTCTCTCCAGTATGTATTCTTTGATGTACTTTTAATTCACTCTTTGTTCTAAACTGTTTTCCACAAACTGTACAACCATAAGGTTTCTCCTTAGTGTGTGTTCTTTGATGTATTTCTAAGTCACTCTTTTTTCCAAACAGTTTTCCACACATTGTACAACTATATGGTTTCACTCCAGTGTGTATTCTTTGATGTGTTTTTAGATTACTGTTTGTACCAAAGTGTTTTCCACACAATGTACAACTGTATGGTTTCACTCCAGTGTGTATTCTTTGATGTATTTTTAGATTACTGTTTGTACCAAACTGTTTTCCACACAATGTACAACTGTATGGTTTCTCTCCAGTGTGTATTCTTTGATGTCTTTTTAAGATATTATTTGTACCAAAGTGTTTTCCACACACTGTACAACTATAAGGTTTCTCTCCAGTGTGTATTCTTTGATGGTGTTTTAAGTTACACTTTGATATAAATTGTTTAGCACACATCGTACAACTGTAAGGTTTCTCCCCAGTGTGTATTCTTTGATGCTGTTTTAAGCTACAGTGTGATATAAAATGCTTTTCACATACTGTACAACTATAAGGTTTCTCCCCAGTGTGTATTCTTTGATGTTGCTTTAAGTTGTAGTTTGATACAAATTGTCTAGCACACACTATACAATTGTAAGGTTTCTCCCCATTGTGTGTTCTATGATGTCGTTTTAAGTGACTATTTCTATCAAAGTTTTTTCCACAAACTGCACACTGATATGCTTTCCCTCCAGAGTGTATCTTATTTTGTTGTTTTTGATTATCAAATGTATTCCCACAACTGTACAGTTTATCCTCACACTGAGGTATAGTAGATGCTTTTATGTTATTTCCACTTAACTTTCTTTCTCCACAACTATTACTATTTGGGGATTTCATGTCTTCTGTAAAGTGATCTTCTTGTTTTATAACATGATAACCAGGAAACTGACTCCAAGAACAGATGTTCACACTGGTCTTTATATCTAAAATGGATATAAATGATGTCACAAAAAGAAGTTAATAATAAATTTATCAGGAATATATTTTAATGTTTTAATATGATCAACACAACTATCAGTATCAGAATATTAAAGACAAAAGTAATTTTGATGTAGTTTTCACAGTTTCACACTTTATAAAACTTTTCTATATTCATCAAAATAGCATTGAACTGTTGGTAACATGCCACACTCAAGAGAGGTTTTTTAGTAAACAAAGTCTAAAATTACCTGTAGAAATATAATAGTAGAGTGTCACAATAACCAACATTACTTTTAGCCAGTACCTTTCTGGATTAACTATTAGATATATTTTCTAACTTGATGTGGTTGATTATCATGAAATCTAATGATTTGTCTACTTTAATATGTAAATTAACACTAATACTTCATAGTTCCTGTTCAAAAGTTTTGTATGTGTAAAATAAATATTTATAAATGCCAAGAGTTAGTCTAAACTAAAATCTTTATCTATATATGTTATTTATCAAGTTTAGGTATGATTTCTGGGATTAGAAGCTGTTTGATTATTGGCTTCACCATGCTAAATTAAGAGGGTGGATATTTAGGATTATTCAAGTTTCAGATTCTATAGAACTGGTAGTCTTATCAGAATCACATCTATGGAAATAAATGTTAGCAGAACATTCTCTGAACGTGTTCAAACATTAATCTAGAGAAATGGGTTCCAACCATTATCTACTAAGTGTATACACAAAGAATTCACATGATAACCATTCATCAGTTAGAAAGTTTCTTAATGTTTCATTTTATAGAAACAACTTATGTTCTTCAGAAAAATTTAATCTTAAATAACATTTAAAAGATAAAATCATTTTTTTAACCTCTCACTATGTATAGGTGAAAGAGCACATCACAACTTTTTGGAGTTAGTTACATTCAAAATATAATTAAGCTACTTTATTACCATTGTATATAAAAAACTTGGCACCAAAACATAGTTCATGAGCCAAATTGTAATATTATGCAACTTTTAAGTTTTAATTTTATAATGAAATATATTTTAAAAATCCTCAATCTCCCATAGAATGAGAACTGCAACATTTGTTCTCTTGGTCTACCCTCTTCTTTAGTTTATTTACCACTCCTCTGAGAGGTACTTAATTTAACATAAATTACTCATTATAACATAGATATTACTATGACAAAGTCTAATTTTATGAGCCTTCAATGTTATTTGTTTAAGGAATCACAATTATAAAATCAGACCAACTTGCCACATGTTCTCTTTCACAAATTGCTAATAGTTCTTTCCGATGTTTTATACTACATTATATATAACCAGCAGAAAGCTAATATTTTAAGCTATCAAATGATGTATTACATCACATTGTTTTTCAGCACAAAGCATACTTCCCTTTCAGTTTGAAAATTTCTCTAGAGGCATTTTGGTCAATAAGCATAAGAGAAACTGTAAAGGCTCTTATGCCATAGTTAGAAAGCCATATAATTTATGATAGTTATAAAACATTGTTTGCTTTGTGTGTGTTATTCTTCTATGTTTTTAGGTGCTTTATTTAAGTAGATAAAAATTTAGTGTACTTGTACCACAAATATAAAAAGTAGGCTTAAATTTATTTATCAAATGACATAAAAAACAAGAGATCAAAGTTAAGTGATACATATTTCTAGTTTTGGATGAATACTTTAATTTATCATTATAAAAGTAACTAAAATATAACAATTACAAACTTGTTAGATTAGCTTAAGTGTGATAATGAAAAATAACAATAACTAGAAAGGCACTCAGTAGAGTGCCACGCAGCAGTAATCATATTCAGCTCTCAAAAATATGAAAATGTGTCCATATGTCCACTGTTATCAATGAACATGGACCATTTTTTTGCAGGACAATAAGAAATAATATTCTACATAATTTTTTTACTGTGCGAAAATAGTGTGAAAAAATCAGTCCCCATGTTATGGGATAGGGATTTGTTTGAAATTTTTGACCTTGACCTTTGATCTTGGCCCTCCAAAAACTAATCGCTTCGAAGTTGCGTCATAGTACAAATGAATACCAACTTTCATCCGAATATATTCATCCATTTGGAGAAATCTTGCTGACAAAATCACACACAGAGGTGAAAACATAACCTCCATCCACCTTTGGTAGAAAGGTGATAATCAAAATTCTTTACGAGGTGTGCTTGCGAGCAGCTATTAGGGTATGTCATTAAATACAGTAACATATGCTACATGTTTGCCAAGTTATTTACAACTAGTGAAACATGGTTATTCGTTAGACACGGGTGAAAAGGCAATAAAACAATAAAATTAGATATGAATATATATATATATATATATATATACTGTTAACTCTCTCAACACGGGCTCTGTCAATTTAACCAACCATGTGACCTCTTTGTACTCGTTTAAAGTCTTTAGAGATTTAATACTTCTAACTTCAATATTAGTGTGCAGATCTTCACAAAATTTGGCAATCTTTCAATTAATATTATAAGTCTTTCACATACAAAAAATCATATTTTAGTGAAGTATTTTAATAAAATAAAATAAAAATTTATCCAGGAAAATATTGAATATTTGTTTTGAATAGTCCATGTGCAAAGTAATTTTCAGTTTAAAATTAAAAATACTTTTCCTCATCTCAAAAATTTTTAATTTTGTTTGCGTAATCCCTAAAACCTCCTAAATGCATTTCAAACTCGGTCATTTCAACTGACCTGATAACCACCAAAAAAAAATCTAAATAAACCTAAATTACTCTTTTTCAAATTGTAACATGAAACTACATTTGTTTATCCTAAGTAGCTCTAAGGTCATAAC
>NW_013666667.1:175894-180040 GCF_000517525.1 Limulus polyphemus | reverse complement strand
AACAGTATAGATCTATTTATAATTAAATTTTATTGTTTTATTGCCCTTTGAATAGTGTCTAACTACTATCCATGCTATTATAAGTTGTAAATCACTCGGGGGAACGTGCAGCTCACGTTATGCTAACAAATTACATTACCCACGAGCTACTATGAGCTGCTCTCATGTGTGCTTCATGAAACATTTTTTTATACTAATGATAGTAATGCACTTAATTTTTATTTAATTGAATAATGCGTCAAAGAATATAGACTAATAGCATGCAAAAAGTAGACAAATTCCTTTACCTCTCGAAATGTTTCTGGCTTCCTAACTATGCAACAAGAGTCCTTACAAATTCATCCAAGCTAGTCGTTAACTTTCTCACAGGAACAATGTTGGTATTTTGTGTGAAATTGACATTTAACCATTCAGAACATAACATTATCCAATACATCATTTGATAAATGAAACCCTTGACTTTCTATTGGTTATAGGTAATATGTAATTAAACATCAGAGAGAACTATCAGCGAATTCTGAAAGAGAGGATGTGACAGGTAAATGTGTCAGGAGGGGTCTGATTTTCTATTCAATAGCTCTATAATCAAACACAACTGAAGACTATAAAAATTATGGTTTGTCTGAGCAATGACGAGTTTATAGAGTAATTTACATTTAATTTTGTACTTTTTCAAGGAGTGGTGGATCAAATAGGGAAGATGACATGCTAAGAGAAAATGTGTCACGTGGGTCATACTAGGGAAATTCAGGATTTTTTTTAAATGTTGCCTTGTATAATTAAGAACTTAAACCTTATATACTAATAAAATATGGATTATTAGCTAAGATTTTATGCTATTCTAATTGATATAACATAAACAAAAAATAATTTAATAAAATGTTGAATGTAAGACACTTAAATCTTGTGTCATGAACAGTAAAGGGTACCCATGGTGATAGGGTTAAGAGTGTTAAGCTATTTAAGATAAACAAACTGTAGTTTTATATTACAATTTGCAGTAATTTTAGAAAGAAAAAAGGGTAATTTAGATTTATTTGGGTTTTTTTATGGTAGTTACTAGGTCGGTCAAAACAAAGTGTATTGCCTGTAGAGTTTGGGCAAATTAAGTAACACATAAAATATAGTTTCACTGATAAAATCATTTGATATTTATTAAGGGTATTTTAGAGATTACTAAAATGAAATTTGAAAATCTTCAGATGAAGAAATTATTTTTAATAATCTGACTTCTTATATCATGGAAACAATTTCAGTAAAAATACTTAATCACGATACCTGATTTTTTGTGTACAAAAGTCTTGTAATACTTACTGAAAGCTTGCCAAATTTTGTAAAGAAACTAAACCATATTAAAAGTTATAGTAAGGAAATTCTTATGGTGACTTTAGGGTTTCAATGTCAGTCACGGAAAGTGTTAAGCCAATGTCAAGGAACTTAAGAGTTTTAGGAGATGTCTGTACTTACCAGATGTTCTTTCTAATCCAGATTCAATATCTCTTTGAAATTCAGTTCCTGTTTTCAAATTTATAACATTACCGTGTGAACTTCCCTGATCCTCATCATCACTATAACTGAATTTTGAAATAACATCATCTTGAAGCAGATCATCAGGTTGCTCCGTTTTCACATGAACAAAAATTTTCTAAAATCAAATAACACATTGATAAGTTTAACAGAAATAACAAATAGTATTACCATTACATAATGTCTCCACAGTTCACTAACTTAAAACATGATGATATAATTAATAATCCTCACATTTCAAACTTAGTTATGTATATAAACAGTGCTAAAACTATTTAAATACAACAATAAATCTACAAGCAAACAAAATACATATTTACACAAATACAGTTTCATTTCTGTTACCCGTAGTTCCACATTTCGAACTGACATACAAGACATTAAGACAAATAATTATTCTAAATGAAACACAAAAATAACCACTTTTTTTTTTTTATACAGACAAGAAAGTATTCTAAAGGAAACACCCAGTGACCAATTTCTCATTTAAACAGACAAGAAATTATTCTACACAAAACACCCAAGAACAACTTTCTTATTTAAACAAACAAGGAATTATTATACATAATACAACCAATAACCACTTTCATATTTAAACACACAAGAAATTGTTCTGCATGAAACACCCAATAACCACTTTCTTATTTAACCAAACTGAAAGAAAAACATTGAACTTTATAGATATCCTACCTAAGCAAAGCATCAGGGTTATCTACAAACAACATCAGATATTTAAGAGCGAGAAGAAATAAAATATTTAAAAAAAGTACAAAAGTAAATATATACCAAAATGTCTTTATTATGTGTTTACAAAACTAGGTTAAAAATAAAATAAAAACAAAAAGAACTATAACCGGTAAAAAGCCTAAAACCACAATCAATCTGGTCAGTCACAATTGTCACTCAATGTCAAAAGGAAACTTTGAGAAAATACATGTCTAAAATGGTGCTTTTGCTAGTATTCTTATATTTAGAATGAAAGCAGAATGTGGGCAGTCATAATATGAGTGTCATAAAGGCCACATATCGGCAAATCAATACCTTGTAAACAGTGGCAAAATGAGGGGGTGCAGGGGATGGGACAGTTGCCCTGAGTGCCAAATTAACAACCAGTTTACACAGAATTTAGCTGATCCTGTTAGACTAAGGTTCATTAAAATGTTTTTGTTATGTTTGACACCAAATATTAGTATATCATCTGAAATATCATGCCGAAAAATCCCTTGATTAAAATACACTGACATCTCACAATAGATAGGAAATAAACTAAATAAATCACATGAAAAATACCCCCATTCACCACAAAATCCCTTTCCATGGGATTAAATGCTTTTCTGCTCTCCGAGCCACTATTACATATTCTACCAGCAATTGTCTTTGAAAGACCAGCTAATCATAACAGTATGGTGAGATACAGTACCATGGTAGGTAGGGTTGCCATTTAAGGTTAGAAGCTACAAAGTAAGAGTGTAAACAGTGGGTACATTTGGGATTTTTTGGGGGGTACCAATTTATGTTTTGCCCCTGGGTGCCAGAGAAAATTGGCCAAGGTAGAGCCTTGTCAAGACAACTTTCTTCTTCCAAATCCTGTTGAGACTAGATGGCCAAACAACAAGAGAAGGCTTTACCTGGAAAAACTTGTTGTGACATTGCTCACCCAAATTAACTGCCAGCTGATTTCAAATAATCCATAAAATTTGGAACAGAAGAATAATTCAAAAGGTGTTCAGAAAAGAGAAGTCTGTACTTCCACTAAGTAGTATCTGACTTCTTTAGATGATTTGAAGAAGGATCACAAGTGGAGATGGTAATGAGCCATGGTGGATCATAGGAGGATGTCACATGTATCTTGATACTAAGGTCAAAGGTGAGAATAGAAATCACCTATTTCCAAAAAGCACTAAGAAGGATAAAGAGTACATGAAACATCGATGGAAAATAAACAAACCACAGACATTTACAGGTGACTAGGAGAAGGAAGTAAAAGACATGAGGGAAGGTGAAACAAGGAGCACTGGGAGAGTGGTTTGAATGTAGGCAAAGTGAGACAGTTCAGGACCACATTAATATCCCCATCCAAAAAGGCAGCTCGCTGCAGCAGATGACAAATTCAGAAGAAACACATCCACAGGCAAAGTGTAGGAGAGGTAAATACCTGTGGGATCAGGAAAAATGAAAGGTGAGGGACAGGACCACCCAAAAATCCAAGACTGAGGAGACAGAAGATCCCAATTGAAAAAGAGATGAAAACCACATGACAAAGAACAGTAGGTTGATCAGGGGAAAACCTTGGACCCAGAAACCACCAATGGAAAAATTCCATTTGCATTGAGAAACATCCATGTAGAAAGGGCGAATGAAACAAGTCAGAAAAGAGGCAAACTGTCAAGAGAAGCCAAATCACCTCGCCAAAGACCAGAGGAAAACCAAGCATGAAGATGGAGGACAGCAGGTCTGGATGAAACACCGGTGACTGACGGTGGCAAAGAAGGGATGAAGACAGAGGAAATGGTAATAGAGGAGGAAGTTGGAGCTGGAGAAGCTGCAGAAACCACAGCTTAGACAGCCAGAAAAGAGCTATCAGTAGGACTGAACACGGAGTGTCAAGGATGTGTGAAA
>NW_013666667.1:162241-174986 GCF_000517525.1 Limulus polyphemus | reverse complement strand
GGATGTGTGAAATCACCTGGAGATGAAGAACAGGAGAACAGACAAAGGTGTAGGTCCAATCCTGGCAGACAACACAATGCCAGAGCAAGAAGACGAGGAACTGGAGATCAAAATGAAAGCAATATGTAGTTAAGGGATGTAGCAAAATCCTAAATTTGAGGAGTATCCTACTGAAGTCAAAGCCCCTGGAAAAGAAAAGGATCAAGAGACCACTCCATCAGATAAATGTTGTCTGGACAGGAATACGATCAAAGACAAGAGCAAAAGCACATGGAACATTACATACAATGATAGGAACATCGAGCATGTGGGCTCAAAAAGAAAAATCAACATATGAATATAGAGGGGTGGTAAATGGGTGCTGCCCAAATGATTGAGATAAGCAACCACTGAAGAAATGCTGGAATGGATCATTACCAGACGATTTCAGACCAGATGGAAAAAATGAACCAAAATGACCTACAGCAAGAAGCTCCAGGATGTTGATATGATAAGACTTCTCAATTGCAGACCAAAAACCCCGGTTCTTCCAGCTGATGAACCCACACCCTCCATCCCTGAAGGGATGCATCCAGGAAATGTGGAAAACCAGATGATGTGCGAGTCATATCAAACCACTAATGCCAATGGATGACAAGGGTAGGAAGAATGGTAAAAATAGCCAACAAAGAATCCCTGCAAAATTCCTCTGGTTGCAAAAGGCCCATAAAAGAGCCCACATAGGCAAGATATTGGATAGGTTGCAGTAAGGACTTCTCCAACTTGATTAACAGCCCATTATAGCCTCCTCCAGGAGCACCTAATAGGGTAACAGGTGGACTCCTGTTTGGAACAAGCATACGGTAGTCAGTCAACCAAAGAAAGAGGAAAGTGCAACCTGAGAGTATGTAAGTAGCGAATGAATGTTCTCAATGCCCGACAAAACATACAAGGCCAAAGCAAGTCTGAAGGGCAGTGCGCAAAACAGAGAAACCACCCCGTGGAGAATAGACCAAAAAGAGGATCACGAGTGACGAAATATCAGGATATACAAATAAGCATTCGTGACATTCCTCTTTATCATCAATAAACCTGGAGAAAAAGCCCACCTAAGGGTGAGAAATGACTAAGGTAAACCGGGGCAGATGGAAAATTAGAATGAGATAGGACAAACCTAACACAAGTGCCAGTCTCCAGTTTGGCACAAGGACATCAAACAGCCTAGAATAAAAGCCTGGAGAAAGATGATGAACAAGTGCAATGGCCTGCAGAGACAGAAAATCTTGTAACACCTCAGACAGATGCAGGAAGATGGCAGAATCTCAAGTCATGGGGAAGGAAAAAGGTACCAGGGACAAGGGAGGTAGAGAAAGAAATAGTAGGACAATTCCCTTTGATAAAACTTGAATAACCCATGGAACTGTAGTAAACGATCACCAAAGGGTAATAATATAATATAGTCAAGCTCCCACTGGACCTGAACCCTCTGGTTAGTCTCCAGCACTTGGTGACATGCCCATCAATGTTTAATAGAACGACGAGAAGAGAAACACCTGGAAGGGGACAGGGATGGGTATATAAGGACAAGGACGGGAAAGGAATAGGGCATGTCGTTACTCCAATTGCAACAAACGTGCCAACAAAGAGGAAAGGGTCGATTGTTGATGCACAGATGTACATAAAGAGACTGGCTAAACGGCTACTACATTATTTCTAATTTTAATCATATGTATTAAATAAAAACATTATCACCATTATCAGTGATAATAAGATATGTTTTCATTATTTAATTATCCACTTCTCTGATTTACAAAAGATTAATGCGAGATTAATGCCAACAAGCCCAATGTTGTTGACTGAATGTTTTTTCTGGTGAAAATTAGGGATGATATGCCAAAATGTTTTTAAAAAGAAAATATTTTTCAGGCGAATAACATGCTTTTCACAAAATGTATAAATGATAATCTTCAGAAGAGGTCTATCATATGAAATGAAGGGCAATGAAAAAGTTACAAATCAAATGTAATCACTTAATGAATCCATTGCTTTATAGATTAACAAACACCCTAATTACCCAGCTATAAGCAGTACTACTCAGACAGACCTGCAACAAACCGTGGTACTCATAGCATGGCATCTTGTAACAGATTAGAACCCACGAAGATGAAGCTAAGTGGCAAAAGCCATACACATGCTTCAGAGAACATTACACAACATAATCAAGATCTCTGCTGGAAAATCAACACAACTCAGGTATACAAACTGCTTCCTTAACATATCCATTCAAATGTTGTATACCTCCAGCAGTAGAAGAATGAGACATATTGGTGATGTCACCAGATGTAGTGCCTATAGTTTGTGTGACTGAACAGTTGAAATGGGTGCTGGTAAATCATCATTCTGGTAAACTAGATGGTTTATGGAAGGAATACTGTAAAACATTATAGTATTAGAATGGTGTCTTTCATAGTGGAATCTAATCTGCTGTAGGGCTATCAGACAGACCATCACTAACCATGGAATGAAATGATGAGGTGGGGCTTCAGAATAGATTTAATAACAATAATAAACAACTAAGTATTATGGCTGATTCAACACGGAATAAGTTTTACTGTCAGAAAAAAATCCAAAATTTTAGGTTCTTGTTTTATACAGCTGATGAAGTTTCAATAAGTAATTTGAAGAAAGTGTATAATAAGTTGTATGGAAACTCCTGTGGTCTAGAAATATTACTGCAGCAAGAAGAGCTGTATCAAGTTTATTCACAACAATGCGGCAAACATGTAGTGGATTTCTTCAGCTTGTTACTACAAACATGTTATTACAAATTAGATTTCACACAAACAAAGTAAAAAAAGACAATTACAGCTACATATTTTGTTTAATAACACAACTGTAGAAGGTTTAATCAACACATTACCTCATTTTTCTCTAATGCTTCATTACACTTTTCCTCTTGCTCCTCTTTTGCTATACCAAACTTCAAAATAGTATGTATAGAACTTTCTTCCAAAGAATCAGCTTCCCCTGTATCTATAAATACAAATAATGTAAGTTTGTCTATAACAAGACTCAATATAACTTATACTTCACTAAATCATAATCAAAATCCATACAATGCATTTATATGTACCCGGACTGCCACGCACACTGTTAGTTGTAGTACAAAATAGTGGTTAATTAGGTAGTCAGGGTACGAGAGCAAAGCACATTCCTAAATCTTGTAGCAGAAAGTTCTTATGAAGAGTAGATACACTTCTGGACTTAAAATACTCATCTGACAAGTTTAACAAATTCATGCAAGCAATCGAGTCAGCAGGCAGTCAGGAAAAGAATCAAAAGAATCGGTCATTGCAATGGGAACACTGACTAAGGAAGTAAAAGAATGTGAAAATTAAGCAGTATGCTACACCCTTATCTTGATTGGAAATATGAGACATCCATTGCAGAATAGATGCATGTCATGTCTCTAATGTCTAAAAATGCCATGCATGGATGTGCACACTCAGGTGGGAAACCAACCAATATCCTCTATTCACCTCCAGAAAGCATCACTCTCTAATGGAATACTAGCACAGAGGATGGAATAACATCAACAACAATTATAAAAGATTCATACATGGTTACCCAAAACTGCCTAAACACAGAATCTCACGTTACAAGAGAGAGAGAGAGACAATGTAGATTTTATTTTTTCAACCATTGTGAGAGATTAATTATTAGAGATTCAACATGGCTTGAAGAAATCATACAATGTAATACAAAACTAGGATTTGCAATTGTTGAATTTATGCAGTATGTTAAAATTTTCATTCCATAATATTGAATTATTTGTCAACAGCAGCACAGTAATACAGCAAACTCAAACTTATATAACTAGTAAAGTACATTCTGAAGGTTCATTGATTTTCATCAGACTACTCCAAATCACAAAAATGGGCTAGGTTGTTATGAAAGTACTTGTCATGCCCTGAAACACTGTAAAACTGTCATAAAAAGTAGCCTTTGCTGGAATGCGAATGATTTGAACGGAGTTGGTGAGGTAGCAAGTATGACAGTAGAAAGTTCTTAGTACTATATTGGTAGTTCTCCAGTTTCAAATATAGGGGCAATTCATGTAACCACTCATTTTGTAGCTTTTAAGATACACTTGTCAAAAATGTTCTTAGCAGTAGTTATTAACTGCATCAATATAAATCATTTTTTTCCTTATGTAATTCTATGTACTATAATTTTTTAAAACTGCCCTCAAATAAATCTCTTAAGATTAAATGATTTATCTATTTCTAATGTTAAACTGATGTTTCTGGTTTTGATATCACCTTTGTAGGTTCTACTTTTAACAGCTAAAGAATCCATTAAGTTGTTTTGTTAACCACTTTTATGAAATATAAGAAAGTTGGAGGCAGCCATTTTACATCCTGACAACTCTTGCATGTTAGGCTATTATTTCATTTATTTTAGATTAAGGAAAACATACTGATGAACTGTGAGTTTTATAAAACATCATTGGTGTAGCAGAAGTAAAAGAAACAGAAGAAAAGAGTAGGTCTCTATATTAATTTTTCTTCAATGAACTATGTTTTTCAGAGGTAAAAAAATTCACTAATAAAATGTTTGATTGTTGTTAAACAAAAAAACTACAAAATGGGTTATCTGTTTTTTATTCCTAGTTTGTTCAGATTAGATATTTTTTTCACTGGGGGAAGAGTGATTCTCATGATTCGAAGCTCTCAAGTTTGATTCCTATTGGCCCAAAACTTGCCCACCATTTTTGTTACTAGGGTTATCTGCCACTACCGCTATTTCTTAATGCTGACTAAAAAGAAGGCATCTGTGGCAACTCCAACTAACAATTTTTGTTAATAATTTATTTTTAAACTGCTGACAGAGAAGTCAAATGTCAAGTTTTTGTTAATTTTTAAAATACTGACTAAACATAAGGTAAGAATCTGGCAGAACCCAATTACTGGGGCCACTGACTAATCAATTAACAAATATTATTAAATACTCAACTCTAGTTTGAGTAGTCTCCATTTTATACAGCATGGTGTTTCCACTAATACAGAACTAAGATAATGTTCTTTTTCTTTATAAAATATTCAGTTAGTTTCTACCAGCAGTCCTACATGGAACTATAATGACAGCAGTCATGGGAAGGGGACATATGATGGGATTGGCAGTACTCTAAAGAACAGCAGATCAGTTGGCAGCTGAAGGGAAGGACAGAGATAACTATGAGGTCTGAGTGGAAAAGTTAAAGGAAAGAACAAACACTGAAATATCCATTGTGTGCAAGGAGATTATCAGTATGGATAAGAAATATTCCTGGTTTTAAAAGAAGGAAGAAAGGCTCATCAGGTTTTATGGAGTTAAGAAGCTTCAAGAATGTTGAACTTTATATTGCTCAGGTTTTTCCATAGAATACCTGGAGCGAGATATGCCTATTAACATATTGGGCACCTTCACATACTGCACAACTCTGATAGTAAATAACCTCCTTTTACATTATCTCTCCAAAAATGATGCTGAATTCAACTATGATTAGGCTAAACTTAAAGTTTTACAGTTAAAATGCTATCAAAAATAAGCTTGTTCAAAAAAAAATTAGCTATTACTTCAACTGTTGCCTTTTCATACAAGAAAGTGAAATATGAGGATGTCTATGAAGTAGACTTGGAAGTTGAAGCACACCCATCAGTGTCTCTACCCACTTCTACCTTACTGGATTCAAGATGTTTTACTTTGAAAAAAAAATATTATAGGTAAATTGTGGCTACAAATTTGACTTCACATGCAAAACATGCACAAAATACATTTAGTGCAATGAACACAAACTGAAAAAAATGAGTATGAATTTCTGAAAGAATAAGCAATGTCTCTAATATTAGTGGAAAGCAAGAAATATTTTAAGATAGAATTATTTAATATATGACCATTCCCTTTTTGATATGTAACCATATGTACTTATTACCTGTTTTTATAAATATAACATTTTTTTTCTCCCATTTAGTATTATCTTTCTACCTAGTTTTGGCAAAAGCACACAGTCCAGAAAAACACTGAAGTTGTCTTGTTCTATATAATGTATAGAATCTACTCTATTAGATATGATTATGTGGTATGTCCATGTTGAAAAGAGACAACAACTGCAACGTCCTATGCTGGACAAGTCAATGATAGCTTTATCTCACAGCCAACAAATTCTGTGAGAGAAAGACCAATAATGTCATGACACCATTGGAAAAGAAAGGATACAAGTTTTCTTGCACCATTGAAGCATTTATTCTTTCTCAGTTGAACCCAATTCAACCTTAAACATAGTTCTACAGAAGTCAATTGCAACAGATGGAAAGCTCAGGTACCAGAGGTGTTAGATCTAGGGTGTTGGGGGGCAGAGTTCCCTCTAAGCTGCGCAGCCACACAACAACAAATCAAATGCCACACTCTTAATTATTCTAGTTCCACACATCCTCAATAATGGTGAGGAGTCAACATGTTGACGGCCTTAATAACCCTGGCAGTTGATAGGCCTAAAGTCCAAATAACTAACTGATAGCATTGCAAAGCAGCCTAATGATTCAATGGGGTTGATGGTTTAAACATCTCCCCCCCCCAAACAAAAATCATAGCACCCTTTGCTTTGATACTGGTGCACATGAAAAAAATTCATTCTGCACGTGGTTTGTAAAAATTAGAGTGAACATATTTTACGCATTTGAGTTATATAGCAACTGTAAATTATTATAATTTCCTAATGCCCATAGAAGCTACCCTTCAGCTGCCAACTGATCAGCTGTTCTTTAGAGTACTGCCTATCCCATCATATGTCCCCTTCCCATGACTGCTGTCACTATAGTTCTGTGTAAGACTCTGCTGGCAGAAACTAACTGTATATTTTGTCATGAAAAAGAACAGGGAATCAGGTATCAATTAGAGAAGGAGAAGCTTTCAAACAATTAATGAGTCACAAGGAAACAGATACATGGAAAATTGTTCAGTACTCAGGTTTTACCTCATTCATAGGTTATAATAGACAATAACATTATTAAAGTGTCACTGCATTCATGTTTCTGACAAAGAAAAAAATAATTAAAAGAATGCAGCCTAAAATTTTAATTATTAATATAAATCCCTTGGATATGGAATGAAATCCTGTAAAAAGTATGAAATTTGCAATCAATGATGGAAATTTCAGGTGCAATGCTAAATTAAATAAACTAAAATTCACAATACTTGGTTGAGAAGAAGACAAAACATTTAAATTCTAAATATATACACTTACTACTAATTATTGTGAAAATTTCATCTTCCTTCTTCATCAATTTGATGTCCAACAAGGCATCCTGCTCCTCATCAGAAATGGGTTCAATCTTCGTCTTTAAGTTTAATACTTCCATGATTATATAAACTTTAGAAGCTTCACCTTTATATTCTTATCAGACCTTGCAGTTAGACTACAGAAATATAAGTTAAGAATCAGAACTAGAAGTCACATTATTCAAAAAGGTTAGTCTTCAACATATACTAATATCAAAATTAACATTATCTTGATAACTTTCTTATCAAATTATAAACTTTATCTTTTCACTTCTGTATACTAAAATGGTGACATAACCTAATATAAACTGATTTTGAAACAAGTTGTGTAGCAAGAGACCAAGATAACCTTTATCAACATTTTCCATGTAGTTGAAATATGTATGTAATAACTAGGGAACAGGTTTTTACTCTACTAACTTGATACACCTCATATACAAAATTACACAAAAACGTGACAACACTGGAACTACCGATCTTGATAAAAGAGTTAGCACAAAGGATCACATATAAAGTGTAATAAACTTAAAATAAGACCCAAAACTCGAGCGCTTTCGAATAGTTGACTATTCTTCTTCAGGAGAACAAATACTTCAAGCCGTTCAGGAGTTGAATTGTTGACAGCTTCATTCTTTCTACACTCTCCATGGCCTTTATACTTAAAAATAAAATAAAATAAAATTTCAACAACATATTTGTACTTACAAGTTACACAAATATGCACGGTAGGTTTTCTTCACACAAATTTGTGAGATAGAGTATTCTGTTATTATTTTGTTGTAATTTTGTATACAGTTTATTCATTATTCTTTCTACGTTTAGTTCAACAATGCATTTTTAATTACATTAAAGCGCTAACAAACTTCTTAAGTTCTACATTATGCCTAGACCACGTTGAATTTGAGTATATTTGTTTTGTAAAATTCATACAAGCTTCCCCTAGCGGTGACGTACAGATATTAATGCTGTGAAAGATTATGTACATTAGCTAATAACGTGTTTATCACCTCGTGGTCTAACCACTGAACTAAATACCTTGCATTTGACCTCAAAGTTACTAAGTTCATAAGACAGGGTTAAAACAAATCTTGCTCATTGTTTCTCGATATTGTTATTGATCTTGAAGATTTTTAATTTTGGAATATTGTGCTTTTTCAGAATTATAAGTTGTTCTTTTTACTAATCCCTGTATTTATTTAAATTAATAATACGGATACTTAAGTGGTATTGTTTCTCATGAATCATGATAGTGGTTCATATTAGGGATCGCAAAGAAACTTTCTCCGACTCTAATGGAACATTCGGGAAAAAACCACCTTAAAAAGCAGACTTATTCTTAAAGCAACGCTCAAAACCTTCATTTTCAATAATAAGTTACCCGAGCATTGATAATAAGCAAAATAAGTGATTTTACGATTGTAGAGAAAATCAATATTTGCCCATTTGTTCATATTGTTACGTCTCCGTTTCTTAATTAACTTTCCGTAACTTCGTTCCGACGAAACTTTAGCGACACAAGTCCTTACTTAATAAAACTGGTTTATTCTTTCTGAATATAACTTCACGATATACTTGATTTCAACATTCGCGCTAAAACAAACGCTATAACGAACGTTAACTTCAACAATACTTTCTCACTGCAGATCAATTACTCACTACCTACACACATTGTTGTCCCGTTGTGAGCGTCTTATATATATACCAGACAAACATATATCTAGTAAATGCTAGGGCATTCACGAAGGAACAAGGTAGTTCTAGAAACGTGGCGTGACACTAGTCACGTGACCTCGCTGACGCAACAATATTATTAATGTTGTTGTTTCACAAACCTACAGCAAAATCGGCTGAATATTTTGCACCAGAACCTAGACAGATATACTATATCAAGCGCTGCGAATGTCCACGACCTACTTAAAAGTTGATTTACGTGGTTATAAATGCATAATAGATGCGATCTTGTTCTGAGCTACTGATTTTGTACTCGATGCGTTTTAAACTCGTTTACACGAAACCACAGGCACAAAATTACCTGGCCCAGTTAATCATTATTTTAAAAGACAGAGAGCTATATTTAAAGCTATGCTTTAGACGCATTCATTTTATTTGAGAAGGCTGCTTTTCTACTGGTAAAATTTTATAGACCCTTAGTGTAGGTTATGTCTTATTTTAGGTATATATATATTTGCCCATTGCTGTGCATTAAAAAGCCAATAAAAATATGATTTAAATATTGAGAATTTAAAATCTACAAATAGGATTCACAAAAAAAATTATGTCACTGTTGTCTATTTTGCATGAATGATTTGTTTGACTTATTTCAGCAAACACTTGTGCACAGCAAGCTGTTGAAGAACATAAATGTGTCATGTAGATTTGAAAAGGTAAGCATGTTAATGCATCTTTTAATATTGCATTAATCTGTGTTGTATTATCTTAGAAGAAACATTATTCCGTTTTGACGATATTGCTTTGTTGCTCCTCGTCTTTTGTTACAAAACACTGTGATACTGATGGAAACTGATCATTAAATCTGTGATGATACAATCTTTGCCTTCAAGATGGTCCTTTGAGAACAACTTCACATTTTGTTTGTTGTATTTGCATACCAGAACATATGTTTATTATTTGTTGTACTTTTATTATTTATCTTGGATAACTTCAGTGTGGTGATTGGGTGGCAATATAGCCAATGCAGCAGTAAACTATTGAAAGATGTGTAACATTCAACTGAACGTGTATACACGTGTGTAGCTTAAAATGTATTCTCCATAAATGGAGATAAAAAACTTAAGAAACAAGATTAGTAAAATTTATTAATTTAAACAGGGAGAATATGGATCACGAGAAAGTACAGAAACAAGATGAATCAAAATGCAAATATTATATTTTCAGGCCTACAACTAGGGACTCTAAAAAAGTAAACAAACAAGGATGGAAATAGTGTCTACATTATTTTTTCAAGCTAAAAATCCCTATTTTGAATTCAATCAAATTAATAAGTACTGTAGACATCAGAACTCGCCGTGAAAAAAAAGGCTTCCACTGCGAAGAAATCTAGAGAAACAGTTTTCGTGTGTCACAACTTTGCCCCCCCCCCCAATGGCACAGAGATATTTCTGCGGACTTACAACGCTAGAAACCGGGTTTGGATACCCGTGGTGGGCAGAGCACCGATAACTCATTGTGTAGCTTTGTGCTTAACTTCAAACAAACAAACACAACTTTCAATAACAGAGTAAATTATCGAACAACTGATATTTTATTTTATTGAGTGAATACGTTCATTTTTTCTTAAAACTACTGTTATTTGCTTTGTAGGTTATAGTGCTTAAAATAAATTTGAATAATAATACTAGTTTTGTAAGTGAATTTAGAACTAAATTAAACCTAAATCTGCCAAGCTGGCTGATGCTGTTGCAGGCCGTTAATATATCTTATATCTAAATTACGCTCTTGAATAGCCAAACTCTACTATAATAATCTTTGATGTTTGTTTTTGTTTTGTTCACAAACGTTAGTGTATCGTAATCTTTGTAAACAACTGTCAGAACATTATTAGAGCTAAGAAATACTTTTAAAAAAATTTAGAGGCGTCGACTTTATCAAACGCTCTTTGAAAATCTCCAACCAAAAAAACTCCACTTCTTCACCAAACAGTGTCGTAAGGGGTAAGACTACGTTTAAACAATTCTGACATTTTTTTGTAATATTCGGCCATGCCAAGGAAAAGCATAAATTCCTTCTTGTTGTTGGGTACAGGAAACCTGACTACAGTTTCAACCTTTGAATCTACTGACTCCACCTTACTTTTCATTCATTTGATTATTAAATTCACTTTCGATAGCCTACCAAATAATGCATGGAGGCAATGTACATAATTCTCCCAAGTGCTACTATATATACTACCATATCACTGATATACATGGTGAAAACCCTCAAATCCATTATTGATATCATTCATTAAATGTCGAAAGGTGGCAGAAGCATTTTAAATTCCAAACAGCATTACATGATACTACCAAAGAACAAGAGGAGTAAGGAAGACTGATACCTGTTTCGTCCTTTCAGTGAGAGACGCCTGCCAATATCCTTTCAATACGTCAAATTCACTGACTATTTTTGAATGACCAATTTTATCAATACAAACATCAGTCCTAAGAATTAAGTATCATGTGATTTTTGTCACCACGTTAACTTTCCAAAAAGTCTGTACAGAAACGAGAACTATTGTCAGGCTTGAATCGTAGTATACTGGGAGTACTCCATTCATTTTGACTCGGTCCATTAATTCCGTTTCCGAGCATATATTGAATCTCAGCCTAGTGACTCTTTGACTGCAAACAACAACAAATGGAACCCATCATTCCAATCTTTCTCATTCTCCTGACAATAGAGCTGATGCTTCTTGGGACTGAGGATGGTATGTGCTCAATTTATATTGTTTGATGTTAAGCTCATGTATTACTTATTGTAAAATTTCGAACATAAAGTTAGATCCTTGATCAAACTGAACATTCCTAAGTAAACCTACAAGAGTAAGGAATTTTATCAAAGCTTTCACAATGGCTAGCAGTAATTTGATTCTCTGAGGTGGTATTGCCTCTGGGTACCTAGTGGAAGTACTTATAATAGTCAACAAATATTGATTACCCAACTTCATTTTCGGTAAGGGTCCAATACAAACAATAATTCATAGCTAACGTGTTCCTCAAATGCTGGAATAGGCCTCAATGGTGCTTTTGAGATATTTTCATTTGGCTAACCCACCATCTGACAATTGAAACACACACAAAAATACTGAGACACATGCCAGCAAATTTTTGACCAATGAAAATGAGAGGTAATTTTCTAAATGTCCAGCTCATGGGTTCTCATGAACTAAACTACGAATTTCTCGACAATATTTGTAAATAACTATCTTGGATATACAAGACTTGAAAATATTTTGTGTTTGTAAATTCTGTACTTTTAGTTAAGTTATTGTTAATTATCTATTGGTTTAATGTAAGTGGCTATTGTTCGGGATGAACAATACCAAGGAAGGGGCAGTGTTACGACAGCGGTAGTCACGTGACGCTGGTAACACGTCATGGGTTTCTAGAAGGATCATGACTGTTCCCAACAACTCTAGTCTTTACTACGCATTCTCGATTTTAGTATATAAGCCGGCAAATAAAGTGACGGCATAGATAATTGCAGACAGGCAGAGACAGACAATTTAGTCAAGCGCGGTAGTGACCGTAAGTAAAAAGCGTGAATCGTTGTGAATTATAGCGTGTGTTTAAGTTAAAGTGGCTGTGGAAATTAAGTGTATTGCAAAGTTGTATTGAGAAAGAATAAACTAGTTTTCTTTAAGAAAGGACTTGTATCGCTAAAGTTTAATCCGAAAGAAATTATACGGGAAATTAACAAACGACCAGACACGTAACAATAGACTTTGATA
>NW_013666667.1:158073-161504 GCF_000517525.1 Limulus polyphemus | reverse complement strand
ATAACTGGACCAATTGTTGGTTGATATGTTGCAAAATAAAATAGCTTCAGCAGATATTTCTTTTGCAACATCTCAACCAACAATTGGCTCATTTATCAATGCTATTTTCTAGTTTTGAACAACTCGACTTTCAGGATCTACGTATCTACATGAGCTGATGTTTCCATTTATGAACGTTATATATATTTTAAGATCTGTGCAAGAACTCAGCTAACAGATGTTTCCGTGTATACAAGACTGTTTGGTGTAAGTATTATTAATTTATTTATTTTGCGAGTTAATATTTAATGATTTAGTTTTTTATAACAGGAGAGTTAAAAGTCAATCATTTTGAAGGCGATAGTTATGGCAAGTTTGGTTACCTAACTCAGTAAGAGTAGTAGGTTGTGTTTGAAATTACATTGTTGTACTAATATTATTGAGGTCATATTACTCGAATTTTCGCTATTTTTCGAGGCCTCAGAAAATAAGGTATTTATATAAGTGGCTTGCAAGCTCAATTCAAAGTAGCAAAGTCAAGTGAAGTAAAAATAGAGAAAAAGTCATGTGTGGTTCAGTCAGAAAATAAGTTAACGAAAGAAAACGTGAAGTTAGCCAGCATATGAGAGACGGCTTGAATGGGTAATGAAGAAAGACTTTAATATAAGTTTAACATAACAGCAAATGTACAACGTTTCGACAAGGTTTTGTCATCATCAAGTACATCAGGTTGTACATTTGCTGTTATGTTAAACTTATATTAAAGTTTTTCTTCATTACCCATTCAAGTCGTCTCCAACCATTATTAGTCTCAAAGTGGGTTCCTCGTTATCAAATATGAGTGATTAGCCGTAAGGGGCGATATTTTAAACTGAGTTTAATAGAGATAGCGAGAATAATTTATATTGTCAAAGGGTGTAATAAATTAGTTGAACACGCCTGTGTGGACTTTGAGAAAAGGAGAAAATTATTTAAGGTTCGAGATACAACTATGGCAAACCATGGGGGTAGTGTAAGTGAATTATTCACTGATACTATTGTGATAATAGTAGAGAAAAATAGTTCATCTTTTCAACTGGATTCTAAAGTAATTGAACCAGCTCAAGTGGACTTTTGACAAGAAAAGGAGAAAATTATTTAGAATTTGAGATACAACTGTGATATCCATAGTGTAAAGAATTTTTTTACATAGTTTGACTTGTTTTTGAATGTATTATTTTAAAACAAGTGGAGTGTGTGCTGTCCGTTTATTGTCGAATTTATCGCCAACAAATTACAGACACCTACTGTAGGAAGAATCCTTAGCCCACCCAGATTTAGAACCCTGCCATTTTGGCGAGCCAGCTAGGATTATAAAGTGATAAACAGCGGTATAAAAAACAGGTGTGAACGACAGCGAGAATACGTAGGCCTATTTACTAGGTCTACCCAGAACTGTAGTAGTAGCAAAAAGAGTGTGGAAATCACATACATGATACAAAACCATGTCAGATTTTAATAAATTTAATGGATAGAAAGTGGAGAGCTTTTGGTGTTAAAAGACAGTGAACTACGAGAGTTTGTTAAACAACAACTAGAGAGAGAAGAACGTAGGCAGAGAAGAGAGGAAGAAAGACTAAAAGAAGAAAATGAAATAGAGAGAGAAAGAGAGAATAAGAGCACAAATTGAGATTGCTAAGCTCAGCCAACAGAAAGGAGGAGGACCCAAAAATGACAATGGGGTCAGGACCAGCCAACCTAAACTGCCTAAGTTTGATGAACAGAATGATGACATGGATGCTTTCCTGAAGAGATAGGAAAGATTCGCCCAAAGTCATAACTGGGCAAAAGTGACTGGGCAGTCTGTCTCGCATCTAACAGGGAAAGGCCTACAAGTATATGCAGGCATGATGTCAGAAGATGCCATGGATTATGACAAGTTAAAAGTGGCCTTGCTGAAACAATATCAACTGATCGAAGAAAGTTTTCATCAGAAGTTCAGAGAAGCCAACCCTGAAACTGGAGAAACCGTATTTCAGTTTGTGGCACATCTACAGTGATACTTGACACGATGGACTGACATAGCCAAATGTGACGATAGTTTTGAGAGACTGGAAGATCTACTAATACAATAACAGTTCATGATCACATATTCAACTGACATGTCACCATTCCTAAAGGAAAGAGCATCAAAAGACGTGGATGAGATGATCAAGCTGGTAGAACAGCATATGAAAGCCCATTAAGGTAGTATAATGGGAAAGTCTAAGAATGTACAGTTAAAGTCAAAACCAGTGGTGGTTGACCAGGAACAGGAGTCTGCCAAAGGTGACAGGAGGTTAACAGATAGAAAGGAGAAGAGATGCTATATTTGTTATAAAATGGAACATATTGCAAAGGAGTGCAAGTCCATTACTAGCAAGCAACAAGAGAATTCACAAAATAAAGCAGCTGAAGCTATTTACAAAGATAGTGCTGGTAAGAAACAAGAAAAGAGTGACTATAACCATGGATGCTGCTGCCATAAGAAACAGAATCAAGACAACTCTTCAGATTCACCACAAGAAGGAAGTGCTATTTCCATGATTGATCAGTGTATGACTAATGGTCAGTTGAAGTTAGCAAATGGTTCAACAGTGCCAGCAGTGATTGGAGCATGCTACAAATATTGAGAGGTGCCAACAAATCATAACAATATAACATTGTGTTTGCAATCCATTGATGTTGAGGCTATGGAGATTTGTAGAAGGCCTAAATGATAGACATAAATATATGAAGGTTGTGTCAGGACAAAAACGTGAAAGTCCTACAAGACACTGGATGCAGTAGTGAGAACCAGTCTAGTACCTGATAACCAGCTTGTCAGATATCAAAGACTGAAAGTGTAGGTAGTATGATTAATTAATAAATTTTGTTTTTGTAATTTGCTGATGTCGAGACAATCGAACGTTGCGTTTGCAATCCATTGATGTTTAGGCTATGGAGATTTCTAGAAGGCCTAAATGATAGATGTATAAATAGCTGCGACTAGACAAGTGGAAAGAGAGTAAAAGTAAAGTCACATGAAAAAGAAGGTCGGTCAGAGAAAAGTTTAAAAAACGTAAAGTTAACCATCTTGGGAGTGAATGGGCTAATGGTTGATATGTTAGGGTGAAATTAACAGTTTGAAAGAGATAAGGAGAAAAATCTGTCTCTTCAAAGGTGTTCTAAGTTAATTGAACCCACTTGTGTGGACTTTGGCAAAAGGAGACAATTATTTAAGATTCAAGATACAACTGTAGTAACCCATGGTGTAGCATAAGTGAATTATTCACTGATACTATTGTGATAAGAGTAGAGAAAAATAGTTTGTCTTGTCAATTGGATTCTAAAGTAATTGAATCAGCTCAAGTGGACTTTTGATAAGAAAAAGAGAAAATTATTTAGAGTTTGAGATACAACTGTGATATCCATAGTGTAAAGAATTTTTGTAC